>NW_021940478.1:4525299-4757803 GCF_001715985.3 Manacus vitellinus
AAAGAAAAGAAAGAAAAGAAAAGAAAGAGAGAAGGAGTAAAATTAGAAATCATTTAAAGAATCCAAAATTGACTCACTTACATGATATACCTACCACGGAAATCTTGAAGTCCTGAACCTGAAAAATATTTCTGTTTGGTAGAATGACAAGATGACAGAAGGCCCGAAGTGCAATTTCACAGGGCAGCCAAGAAAGCATGAGTTTCCCTACTAACACAGGTCAGCACGCAACACATTTCCACAGCATATGACTGAAGTCCAGTTGTACAATGTTCCTTCTACAATAACAGTTCCTAAGTCAAAGCATAACTTCTTAGTACTGATCCCACTAGAACAACAGTGCATGGACTTGGGTGTCTAAAGTATGAATATTACTGTAGGAAGCCAAATAATTTGGCTTGTTACCAGACATAGTTAAAGTTCTCAGAATTTTGGCCTTTATTTTCTTATACTTGAAAAAAAAAGTATCCGACATGCACTCTACAGGGTTTGGAGAAAATACAGATTAAGATGTTAAAAACTTTCTTAAATTGAAACCACCTGCTTGCTTTAGTATAATTTTAAGACAGAAAAATACAAGGGAGAAATTCCATTATTTTGAATCAAAAGGGTTATACATTTTTGCAAAGAATGCTTTAAGTACAGGCTTAGATATTGTTTGAATATAGACAAAACTGCATTTTAGAAAATCAGTCCAGAAAAGACTTTCTCAGGTGTTTTCTTCATCTGAGTACAGTCCACACAATGAATTTCTGATAGTCAGAGGCACAGTAGAGTTCAAGTTCCCTTGCACTCACAGCAGTCAGTGTGTTCAGCTAACTTGTTATTTGGGTTTTATTTGCAAAGGACAGCACCTGGTACTTAATCTCCAGAGTAGAAGGAACCATTTACGCAGATCTGAGATTGCTTTGTGACAGGTGCCAAAGAGTCATTTCCAAAGTCTTGTGAGCTGACCATATGTTATATCTTTCCCAAGTTGGAAAAAAGACATTCAGCCATCATACAATTCATTAGCATCAGAGGATAAATAGATAAATAAGTGATGAAATTACACTAAATATATAGTCCATATATTCACGTCTCACACAAACTAGACCAAAAACTGCATGCAATATAATTACAATGCAAAAACTATGGCTCAGGATTTAATTCCAGAAACATGTAAAGATCAGGCTGAACTTGTAGTTTTGCAGTGCAGTGCATCAAATAAAAAGTATTGTAGCACAATACCACTTTTTTACCGCAGTCTGTGTTCACCATGTCACCACTCGTACAAGCCTAAAACCATATTTATAGAAAAGTTTTTACCAAGATGCAACTAAAACATGGGAGGAGAGTGGGAATACTTCACTGAATATTCAGTGTAAATAATAATAAAGTCAGTAAATTATTCAATAATCTGAGTGCTTTTTCAGTCTGATGTTAACTAAGTTCATGTCCCAAGACTGAACTAACAGAAGGAGAGGAACGGGAGTCTGGATGCTAAAGTTTTACTTGTGGGAAGTGATGAGTGGGACCATACAAAAAAGAGTCATGAGACTTTCCTCATCATAATTTTTGTCAAAAAATTCTGAACTGAGCTGAGGTACAGAAATTTATGCAGGCCTCAATTTTCCCTAAGTAACAGATGGTCCTGGTGTCTGACCTCAGCCATCCATATTTCTTACTAGAGGGAGAAAAAATTAAAACATCCACATGTTGCTCTCCAGGTTATCAAAATCCCTCAGTACTATAAGCAGCAATATCTGGGAAGCTGTTTCTAATGCTTTTTCAGAGGCACTGCCTGGGATGGGAAAGTTTTCTACATATTTTAGAAGATCTGGAGAAAGAGAGGAAAGGATTGAGGGGTCTCCAGGGCAAGAAAGAAAAATCTGGCCTCTCATGATTGATGCTACACAAATGCTATTTCATACATTTTTCAATCTCTAGCTCTAATTCCAAAGACTGATGTAGACTGGAAGAATCCCTTCAACCATGGGTGGCCAGTCACCACGGGAAGGAGAGAGAGAGTGGCTCAGAGTAACCAAGCAAGCCTGCAGGAGTTTATCCAAAACCACTGCCTGCTAAAAGGCTCCTCAGGATCTGGACTGTGTAACTGGCATAAGCCTAGCACTGATGGGTTGAGCCATCATTAATTTCCAGCCATTTGGGAATGGGTGATTATTTGTCAGTAAGATGTGATCTGAGAGAGGTGCTATTAAAATGAAGAGAGAGTTGTTATTCTTGTACTGCAGTAGTGATCTAATACAATGGCAGAGCAGTGTGACTGTGGTGAAATTCACAGGGGAACAGACTTCTTCCTAGGGCTCAAATTATCAGCACATTTTCATTGCTGCCTCCAGAAAGAGACATGTAATGCTGTCAGATGCTTTTTGAGTTGAGAGTTTTTTAAAAAGAGGTGGAATTGTATGCATTAAAGAAACCAATATTTACACAAGGACATTTCTCTCATGAAATATAAATGCTGGAATTCTGCTGGTTACAATCCTTATTTTGAGATTTTACAGGAGGGCAATAAACTGAAGAGGAAGCAATGCTCCCTACCCACTCACTATTTTGATTATCATATATGAATTTTAAAGGGGTTGGGTAAAATCCAATCAAAGCTACATTTATAGATATTTGTACCTTATACTGCTGTCCTTGGTACACTCATCCTTACTCCAAGCAAAATAACTCCAATTCAGGCTACAGTTCCTGAAAAGGAATGTGACTTTAATGAAATAAAAGGCTCATCATGACAAGTCCAGGTTGAGAATAACACTCTACCCTGTTGCCATTACAGACAGAGACAGAAATATATCAAAGTCGCCTAGACACTTGAAAGAGAATGGCAAATAAAAGGGACATGTCCAAGCCGTGCTGATGGCAGGTGTCGGAAAGTGAACATCAGCAGGATCAAATAGGAGATCTTTTCTCTGTTGCTTCTTGAAAGGAAATAAAAACCCCAAGACCCATAGATTTTTATTAAATACAAAGGAAAATTAGATTAAGGTAACACTAAAGGAAGAGCCTGGGGTTCCTACAGCATGAGCTTGCAGACTTTGGCTTACTTGCCTCCCAGGACACAGTACAAAGGCAGAGTATTTGGCATCAAGTCTTTGCTAGCATTTCCCTGTGGACTGCCTGAAAGAGCTTCTGGGTGGGCTGAGAGGTATGTGAAGGCAGTTCAAGGTCCATGAGGTACCTTTTATTGCCCCCATCCTGTCAGAACCCTTTTGTGATGCCCCACTGAAGAAGAGCAGATATATGTACCAAGAAGGTTAAGAGTTCACATCAGCTGGACAAGAATTGACTCTAAGAAGAAAGCTCATCTGCTATGATGTCAAGTACACTGTTCTAGTCCCTGCTCTGGAAGAAGCCGATTTAGCTTCCACAATTAATGAACTCAGGAAAACTGTGTTCATTTCTCAGCTCTGCCACATGTGTCCCATCTGACTTTACTTAAATCCCTGAGTTGTCATTACATCATATTATAACTGGACTGGCACCGCTTGTAGCTGAAACCATCGATGTGAGCACAGCACTGAGTCCAGGACCAGAGGTGATTCATTCGCACAGCACTAGGTGAAATTACCAGCTTGGTTCAGATCCGTGCATTGTGCTTCACTGATCCATAGAGATATGTCTGCACTTCTCTAACAGGTGATCAAGCTGGTACTATTTATTATACTCATTAATATTTCCTAGTTGCACACCCTCTTATGAGCCCCTCTACTAAGCTGCTTCCTAACTTTACCCAGTTTAACTTGTTTGGCAGAAATTTTACTGTGCAGTTATTTATATCTTTTCCTGGAAGATTTCAGGCAATGCTTTTCAGTCATTTCCAAGAAAAAAAGCTAATAAGAAAACACATTATCCTCTTCATGACAATTCTTTCTTTGGAATTCTCTCCTGAAACTGAGTATTAGTCAAAGACCAGAAATTTGTCTCGAAAGAGAAAGGAATGAATCAGGGTTGTATCTTTTGCCCTGTGTGAAAATTAGTCCAAATGTAGCCAAGTTAAAAGCCTTTGAATAATTGCTGTTTGTGCATATCTACGATAGGCTGCTTTGATTTTAGCAGCTGAATTCCCCAGAGAGTCTTCACAGGATGTGCTGGAGATTTTCACAGCTCCTGTGCATTAGGAAGCATTGCCTGTACTACTAAACAGAGAACAAGGGAGTGTGTTCAAGCCAAGGGTCATAGGTATGGTTTTCCTCTGTAATGACTGCTTTGATTCAGACATGAGTGATAAAAACACACAGGATTGTCTTTCCTGTGCTGTTGGTGCCCCTACTGCTGGCACCCAAGCAGCATGAGGAATAAAGCTGTCCAATCAGAAGATAGGGGAAAAGGGAGAGAGGAGGATACAAATCTGACACAGAGTTGGTGCAGAATGCAAGGGGATACAGAAGTGAAAAAAGGTACTAGGAAGAGATGAAATAGGAGCATGACTTTATGGTGAGTCGCACAAAGGACACCTAAATTCACATGGTATTACCATGTTCATTTTATAAACATAGGACTGATACTAATGCTTATCCCACATATAAAAGGTTTAAATCCTGATATTTCTTAATGTTTGAAGAACATGGGTTCAGTTAAAAAAAAAAAAAGTATCACTTTGTGTATTCAAACTCCCAAATTTATCTAAAAATAAATAAGCAAGATAAAAGAAAATAAAACATACATAGACAAAAATTTCATTATTTTGTATCTTTCTAAAACACATGCAGGTCATCAGCAGAGTTGAAAGCTTTACTACCAGCACACAGATTTTGCCACTGAGCTAATGGAGCGGCTGTTTGCATTAGCAGATTGCTGTCCTCCTTGCAGGCAGATGCTGAAGTGGGATGCAATACTCCATTCTGGCAGATGGTTCCAGAGCAGAGCAGTGACATTCAGGGATCAAGATATCTACTCAAATGTGTTCATAAGCTATCTGGCTCAGAAAGCGAGTGTGCCAATGCAGCTCAGACTCATCAACTACTACTCATAAGCTTGGTTTCTTTTCTCATTAAAGCAGTTCATGGAAGCCCGATCTTGCCTCTTGCCCTTGGCTCCTAAGCCAATCATGTACTCAACTGGGTTCTCACCCCCACTTTAACCTGCTTGCCCACCAAGTCTTCATGTCACTGCATGTACAGCCTCATGTCCCCTCTGATGCCTAGACCCAGAGCCTTGTGCTCTTCCTGTGCCATATCCAGCCTCCTCATTCCCAGCCTATTTGCCATTCTTCATCACCATGCTCTCCATGAGGCCTCCCAGCTCCACCCTCCTTGTCTTGGTCTTGTAACTCACCTGTTTCCTTCACTCTCTCAGTCAGATCTGTCCTCCCTTCTGTCTCACCTTTTTATCTCAGCCTCACAAGATCTGCATCCTAACCTCCCAACCCATGCAGTTTTGTCTTCCTCCCACATGCCTAGGCCTTCCTAACTATCCCCAGCCATCATTCCTTTGTAGCAAGGACAGATTTTAATGTTCTGCCAAAAAGATGGTATATGTAATGCCTGACACAAAGGCTACATATCCCCGGTGAATTTCAAAGCTTGGAGTCTTTGAGCCTCCTAAAACTGTTTTAGCATGGTCTAAACAAAAGATTTCTAGCAAGCTCATTTCTCCAAATTAGCATCTCCAAAGCCATTTCAATGCTGCAAAATTTGGCCTCTTACTAAAAGACAATAAACAGAAATCATTGCAATGTTCAGTGACTGCTTCTAAATGACAGACATGGGAAAGGGTTGGTCAAGCCTAAAATTGAGTAATGTCATCAAACTCACATGCACTAAAAGCTGCTGCAAATAGAGTAGCAGAGTGTAAGATAAACTGTACTGAGGTCAATATGAAAAACAAGCAACTAGTTTTTCAGTTTAAATGCACTTTAAATTTCCTAGGTCAAGGTGAATAGGCCACTCCAAAGAGGTCTAAATTTCACCTGTACTTCTGTGCTTTGTCATTACTACCAGTTTGAAGTCCAGACATTTATGTACAGATAATCCATTCAGTGAACAGTAATAGTTATTTAGTTGTTGTGATTCATGTAATTCATGTAATTTAGCTGACCAGTTATCATTTAGCATCATCATAAAACTGCAAATAGCTGTATATTAAAACAAATAAACAAAACAAACAAACAAACAAAACTAAACCAACAAACAAACCTTCCATTCAAGGGCTGGATATAAAACTGCAGCTGGAAAGTTATAATCTTGCAATAAAAAAAAAAACTTTTCACAAAAAAAAAAGAATCACTAAATATTCAATTTTTACAAATTAGTCATTCAGATCCATTATTAATTGCACTATCTTTGGCTACTTAGTGGTTTTGATTGCTTTTGATATTGTTTATTTTATGATGTTTTAATTATTGTTGTTTATATATTACAGTAATTGCATTTTAATTGTCTTTGGAGCAGCACCCTGACTGTCTTGGCAGGGAGGCACTGAATAAATAAAAGCATTATTATTATAAACATAACTGATGGTAATAGTTTTTCACTATGTATTGTTAGCAATGCGGAAAGAAAAAAGTAAATATATAGTCTGTAAGAGAGAAACAGTAATCAGGACCTCAAGGTTATATATCCAACTCTGTCACTGATTACATCTGTGACTTTGAAAAGTCACTTAGCGTCCCTCTTATCTCAATTTATTCATCTGTAAAAGGATTATCATAACACTGTCCAATCTCCCAGGATTAGCAGGAGAATTAGCTAATGTCTTTAAAGCATTTTGATCTCCTCAAATGAAAAGTGAAAAAAAGTTTTAATCTTTAGATTATTAATGATAGAACAGAAAAACTGGTATAATCTACTAAACTGGAAAGTTACTCTAGTATTAATATTTTTAATCTAGAATTGGTGCATTTATATCATCCATACACTTAGAAAATAAATCTTTCTACTACTAGCTACTACTAATAAAGGCAAGAATGCGTTCCAGAAAGAAAACAAAAATGCCTTCTGAAGTTTCCAATCCGAAAAAAAAGAGGGAAGCAGTGATTTGAGATACATAAAATGTTTTGTCCTCCCTATTTCTACATCCAATCCTTTTTTATAAAAATAAAGAAAAAAGAAAACATAACACACAGCAATTTTTTTCTTAGGATACTCAAAGATAAAAGTTGTTTCTGTGCATTCCCAGCATAAGAATGGAAAGAAAAAAAAAAAAAGAGGGGAAAATGCTTCACACTATAATTCAGGTAACAGATCTAAGCTTTAAAATCAGAGCCACTTTAAAAGTTATAGAAAAACTTTGAAACTGACAAGTTGGGCAGGAGATGAAAATTGAAATTTTTGTAAGATTAAAATATTTGGATTTCATGTAAACTATATAATACTCTCAATTATTTTGCAAGGCTTCAACTGAATCAACCAGTTTGGGGGGGGTTTCAAGTAGTTTGTTAGAAACCACTAAAAATTAGTGAAAGGAGCAGAAAGAAAAACTTTAGACTTCAGCAACCTACCCACTTGCTGGATCTCTAGCCTGAGGTGACTGATAGCAGTCTATTCTTTCTCCATATTCCCATCCAACTTCTTACATGCCTATTTGCTGTTGCAATTAATAGTTCAGCAATAATGCAGTAAAATCTCGAACAAAATGACTTCACTTTTGCTGTGAAAAGGTTCACTTGAACTCACCAAGATTCATTTTTCTTATCATTATAGAGGGCTACACCTGAAGTTGTGATGGGCTCAGAATTTTGTTCAGAAAATGCTGACCTGTTTCAGTTACCAAACTGCTGCATGGTTTCAGTTATCCTCCCTCCCTCGATCTTTGCCTTGCCGTGCTTCACTCGCACACATCAATACTGATGCCTGTTGACAGTCAAATCCCTGTTCACACTCCTATTAATTAAAAATTTATACAGCTGATAATTTGTTAACACTGAGAATATTGCAGCTATTATTAATGATATTTGGCTTCCTATCCTTTTCTCCTCCCAGTGCTATTTGCAATGTTATTTATGACTGTAACAGGACATCATCAAGACACTTACCAGATGAAATTCTGTTCCTAAGTAGATTGTCTTTCTCATAGAAAAAATTACCTAAAGACTGTAAACAACAAATTTATACTTCGACTGTAAAGAAGAAATTAATACTTTACACATATAGCATCTTCAATGCAAAGATTTAGTGCCATTTACGCTTCATGTTGGGACACCTGTGTTTGGCAGACAACACAATCACAATCAATTTTGTACTGCAAGCTTAGACTTTGTAAGATCATGACAAAATTTTTAGAGAGGACTCATAATACCTTGGATGAGCCAGATAAGCCTTATGTGCCAGATGTGCTGAGCCCTAGGTATAAGTCATGGGCAATAAAAACTGCAGTAGAAAAGCACCTCTGAAAGTCAGACTCCAGATTATTTGAGCTGGGCATTCAAAAACCCAGGGACCCAAAATCGATGACAGTTTTCAGCAACTTGCCTGAGGTAATGGAGCAAAACCCTGGCAGAGCTAGGAGTATATCCCAGGGCCCTGCTGCTCAAATTGCTGCTGTATCTACTGTGACATCTTCTCTCCTAACATGAGCTATGCTTAATGTGTCAAGCTTCTCCACCAAATCCAGTGTCAGAGCTCTCCGCACACACAGGCAGAGGGATCTCACCTCACCTGATCCCTGCATTTGATTCCTATTAATTTCCAACAATGGCTTAAGTGTGTTAGTATTCAGGGCCAGCCAAAGGGATGGGCTACAGGCAACTGCCCAGAGTCCTATGATCACCATGGTTTCTATCTGTCAGCATCCTTTCCAGACAGCATCTGTGAACCTCTGGCTCACCTCTCATTGCAAGACAAATTGAAAAACTCAGTTCTCCAAGATCCTACAATCACAGCATCCACATCAGTTATCTTAATGCTTTCATGCTGCCAGTACACTTATTTTCCAGGCACTAAAGAGTCTGTAACCACATTTTGATATCGAAGAGCTGCTGAAACTTTACACCCTCAAAAAATGGGCCTCTCCCTCACGTAATCATCCCCTTCACCAAACCCTCCTTCCATCTTAGTTCTTTACCTAAGTCTGCTTGGGTCTCTTCTCAGTCTGCAGACACACAAAGAGTTTTTTGCAGGGCAAGATAAAGTATAAATTTGCAGTACATCGACCTCCTTTCTCCACATTCTTAAACTTATGATTAATGCATCGTGTTTTATAATACTTTCTCTTCTTTCACAGGAGGATGAAATACCTCAGATTACTTTACAATTACCATGGCACAAGGGTATACAGGCAAAAATGTTACCATGGAGCTGCTGAAACACTGTAAATTCACAGCTTCAGTTCCTCCGTAGAAACATACTTGGGTGTCCCTCCCCACAGCTTATTTGCACAAGTTCTAAGAGAGACCCTAGTCTGGCACCAAGAGAATCAAACCTCCCTGCTTATTATGGTGAATGAGAGTTGCATATGTTGGAGTCTCTGGGACTCTTCTTGTCCGTGAATAGCTGCCATTAACATTTATGGGGGGTATGCATATTGAGGGAAAGAAGAGAATGGGCACCCACTGAGAAGAGAGCAGACTCCAGCAATTCTATTCTTATCACATTGTGTGCTTTAGTCTTCACTAATCTCAGCAAAGTATCATCATGCAAGTCTTCTGAAGTGGATTTTTTTTCTTTTTATCTCCATGGAAATTGTTGGGTTTTATTTTTAATAAGAAAGATGACGAACAGTTAGCTTATGCTCCAGTAAATCCACAGGGTGAAATTATCTCATTTAAATATCTATTCAACTCTCAAAACAAATATCAAAGTTCAGGCTTTGCATATACATTCTTTGCTGGAATAAGTAGGAAACTCCCCTTTATCCCTGATCAGGCTACTTTAGGGTCTGCCTATTCCCTCATATATACACCTGGGCTCTCTTGTAAACATTTTTACCTGTCAAATGAAGGTCTCTTCCTTTGTCATAGGGCCAACAGACTTTCACAGCATGAGTAGCTTCCCAAAACTTCTGTAGTACTACAGCCAACAGCACAGCTTCACCACAGGGAGGATAAGAAAAGGCTAGGCAGTGACAGGATTTTCACTCTTGCCTGCTCTGAGCAAGATTAAAATGCCAGCAGCTAGTCCCAGTTAGCCCCTTTAACTGTTGTTATCACCAAGAGAGGTGAGTCAGTGCTGTGCAAATGCTGGGAAATCTAATGAAAAATGTTAGTGCCTGGAGAAGCACAGAGGCTTAACTGAAGTGCTGATAGAGAATACTTTGGACAGCAAGAACTGATAGTTGCACTACAGAGAGAAAAAGCCTTCAGAGCTTGCCTTTCTTTCTTCAAAAGCACGCATGAAAATTTTTATTTAGCTAAAACTTAAATTAAGGTTTTGATTTTTAAAAGTTTTATGGTTCTCTCTAGTCTGCAAGCAAGGAACGCTGGTGTGACTACATCAATATCAAATGTAAAAGCAAATGCTTTCTTCTCTCTACTTCACACTGACAATGATGAAAAAAGCCTGCCTGAACTAGAACAGACTTTTCCCCCTTTAATTCAGAAATCCCATGTTCCTTTCATATAATACCAACTATCAAATGGAAAAACATTCAGTGTCTCCTCAGATTTATCTGACATTTGAATTCTTACAAACTTGGGAAATGTGTAAATGTGGAAGATTACCGTTTGCTAGAAATCAGTCAGTTTCCTATGAGGTTACACCAGGAAGTCTCAGCACTACAGAGCAAGTAGTGACTGACATAGGGAAAAAGGACAAACCTAAACATCAGACGTTCTTGTGTATCCTTCCCCCCTGATAAGAAATTGAAAATAAGGTTCAGGAGCTTACTGAAAGCAATAGAGATGTAATCTGGCAGAGCAAGATCAGTTTCTCGTTTGCCTGGCCCCTTGAAACAAAGCTTCAGGAGAAGATGCAGGAGAGCATTCTCTCCCAAAGAACGGTCCCACAGAGACCATTTTGAGCAATGAATTGCAACCCAAACACACACAGTTTGGATAGATGGCTTATTTAATGAGAAGACATCCAAGCACACAAAAGTGTTTGTGATGGTGCAGGTGTTACAATGTGTTATGGATTAAGATAACTACATTTGTGCTATTGGCTCATTAAATCTTATTCATTCTTCAGAGATCCTTTCTGTCTACCAGTCAGTGCTACGGAAATGAAAATTAAAAGCTCTTATGGCACAACATTACCCTGCTCAGCAGAACAGGTGATGATGCCTAAAGCTATGACTGAACTAAACAGAAATAAGTTTTGGAAGGAACATTTGGTACAGTCTCCTCATTAGCAATATTTAGTCTTTTGACAGAGCTGAGTGAAAAATAAATATTTTTTTCTTTATTTTAGAACGTTAAGTTTATAAAAAATCACAGAACTTTAGTGATATCGGTGAAAACCCATAAATGCTAGTTATCTGACCTGCTGTGACCTTTAGATGATGAAAAGCCCAAATGGGTCTTTGTATCCAGTTAATAAGGATATTGCAACCAGTTATGGACATAAACACCTTGATCAAGCAAATTGCTCCAGTCTGTGATAAACAATGATTTTTATGTCACCATAAGTGTTCTCTATTGTCCTGGTGCTTTGCTTGTTTCTTTTTTTATGAGTGCTGTCAACGGCTGCTGTAGTCTTGCAAAACAACCAGGTGCCTACACCAAGTGACAACATCATTTTTCCAAGTGTTTTTCATTTCCTTTCAAAATAAAGGCTTTCCCCCCCAATATACGATAATATTGATAGACATTTTTCTTTATGAAGTTCCCACAAGCATTGTAGGTTACTTCATCTTCCTGTTTCTGGATCGTGCATCTTAGCATGCAGAGCAGAGCAAAAATGGCATGTCACTGTAACTGAGAAGAGCTTCAGAACTTTTTTTCCAGCAACCAAGACCTTAACCAGTAAGTGGCAAATAGAAGTTGCCATGCAGAAGGAACTGTAATTAGACCCAAACCAGACTGGTAACACTGACAGAGACAGATGACCTTGAGATGAATAGGTGATCAATAGACAGATAGTCTGGTTCTTTTGTTTTTAAATCATTATTGATAGTACATCTTAAATTAATCCATCATTCTGTAAATCTTCAACCCTTTTAGAACAAAAGCATTCTGGAAGTTTAATTTTTCTTTTTTTTCTTTTTTTTTTTTTAACTAACACATACACTAAGCAGCAACTGAAAGGCAGGAAAATTCAAGTTCAGAGCAAACTAATTGTACTCAAGCATTTGTAATTAAGCATGATAACCAATTACAGAAATACCTGGAACAGTTCTTGATTCACTCTCACATCAGAGGCTTCCTAATCAATTTGAAATAACTAGACACTGCAACAGAAAATAAGCAAGATCATAACATTTGCTAATGAGTCTCAAAAATGGATTTCACTGCATGAAAATGTTCATTGTCAGGAGAAAGCCTGTGTTCCCAGAATCTTCAGGGTCATTTCCTTTTTCATTTGACTGGAGAAAAGTCCTTTGTTCTTTTCTTCCTTCTCATATCCCCTGCAACTCCACACTTTTTTCTCCTTTCTCTCCCCCTGTGAGTTGATGTTTTGTATCAATGTGGTACACTATCTGCTAAAAATACAACCAGATAAGACTCTTTGTGCTGAAGTATCTAGAATCCACTTCAATTATTATCTAATTTCTCTATGGTGCTCTGATTACCTTGAATATAAATTTGGAGATGTATGACTTCTGGAAAATTATATGGCAGAAGATGCAACAGCAGAGCTCTGAAGCACACATTAAGGTAGTGTATTATGTTATGAATAATACCACTTAAACATTTGTAAAACAGAAAGCTTTACTGAGCTCTTCTCCTTCCCCTGGGACTTGAACTCTTGTTGAACAAGCTGTTCAAAGCTCACCACTCTGACAAAAACCTATCCCAACAAAAGAGTGACAGTGACATTTTTTTCATTATTATTATTTTTATTAGTGTTTCAGATTGTCAGTTGCTTGGTCTTCCTGCAACAATAACAAAAAACCCAAAACAAGCAAACAAAAAAAAAAAACAGGTGTCCATTTGACCTACTTGTCCCTAAACCAGCAATATTTGGAACAAGATGAGATCTGATGATAATGAACTTTTCTTGAAAAAGGAATTGCAAACTGTGTCCTAGACCCTGCAATCAATTATTCATGTGAGCAACTTTGAACTCAGCAGGAGTACCCACAGGCATAAACTTTCTTACAGGGGAACAGTTGGCAGGATCAAGACCCACCTCAGGAAGAAGACACACAACACAACATATGAACCCTCTGTGATTCTTTTTATTTTATTATTTTTTCCCCTTTTTGTCCTTGTTATTGTTCAATTTCATTTGCTAGTCTATTTCCCACTTCCAGCTGGGAGTAGAAGAGAAGATGCCAAAATAAGAAGACAAAAGCTGTTGTTGTGCTCAGCTGGAAGAAAAAGTCTTAGAAATGTCTCAAAAAAAAAAAAAAAAAGGATTCCCAGACCAATTTTTAACTCCCAAAGGGCACCATGATAGTTCAAAGAAATTTTGTGTAACTCATAATGGAAAGCAGTGGAAGAAATGCAAGTTACTGGTGCATGGTGCATTGCAATTGCCCTGTCTAACTTCCCTCACTCTAATCTTCTACATGGAGACATTAGGAGTCACTACATAAGTGCTACTGCAGAGCCCTCTAGATGTAGAAAGACCCAGGTCCATGTCATGTAGCCCTCAGGCCTACCACAAGAGAAAGGATTCTTCTTATGGTTCTCCTTCCAAAGAAAAGGGGCTCAAACATTCCTGGGCAGAGATATCACCCCTAGAAAAACTCTCTTCTTTAAAACAAGCACTTCCTTGTCTTGGAGCTGAACAAACTCAGAGAGTGGATGACATGACTGGCTGTTGATAAAACGAGCTTAAATGCATAATATCCATTTTTCTACAGGTGCATCTCTTATTCCAAAACACAGAAAATTGGGCTTACAAAGTAAACTACTAAATCAGAGGAATTAATCTCTCACTTTCAGGTTAAAGCTGGTAAGATGGAGGCAAAGGGGAAAATTCCAAAGAAATGAAGACTTTGTAGTACAAGGTTACAAAACAAATAAGGAACAGATAATGTTACTGTTGTTGGTGTTCCTGAAGAGTAGAAAGGGTAAGACATCTCAAGATTGAAGTAGACCTTGCGATTAATGGTGCTGAGGGGGAAGCAGTAAGAAGACCTGTGAGCTTCTGCAAGATGATTGGTCTAGGATAACCATTACAAACATACTTAAATGCATTACTGTACAAGAATTGCTCAGGAGAGATGGAACATATAATAGAATTAATAAGTGAAGACATATTCCTGTACAGAATTGTTCGAAGAGTGTTGAAAAGCAAATACATACTATTCATGGCACTGGCCACATATATTTACAAGCCATGAAATGTCTAGCTATTCTCTTCAAGCTGTGTGGTAGCGACTAACAGTTTCCAGTATTTCTGTCCAAATCCTCTATTAAACAAATTCAGATCTTCATGCTGTTGCTGGGTACATAAGCAAGAGAATCACAACTGTGATTAAGGTATAAGATATAGGTATTTTGCATGGTGTGAGACTACAGTCAGAATATTGTCCTGTTCAAATGCCCACACTACATGGGGGATGGTATTAAATGGACAAAAGTTATGAGAAGAGTCACTTCAACGTATAAATTCACTGAAACTCATGCCCTGTGGTGACATTTCTTAGCCTATTGACGAGGGGATGTAGGTTTGATTTGATCAAAAGCAGGGGAGCACTACCTGAGGTCTCTTTATAAATGTCTCCTCATCACCTAAACTTAGCAAATGAAAACAGAAGAAAAGTCAAAGTCTGAAAGTCAGAACTACACAAAATTCAAGCCAGTCATAAGCCAGACATTTTTAACAGTAAGGATAATTAACAACTGGAATGTTAGAAATATTACAGGGTAGAATCTTCATAACTGGAAATGTTTCAGTAAGGATAGGATGTCTTCAGATGTGGTTTTTTTGGTTGGTTTGTTTGGGGTTTGTTTTTTGGTTTTGTTTTTCTGGCAAGCTCAAGTGATAAGTCAATTAGGAAAGTCCTGTGGCCTGCATGATTAATGAGGTCAAAAAGTGGCTCACAACAGTGTTTCTCCTGGCTGTGCATTTTGCATGCTGAATACAAGAAAAAAACTCCTCCCACAAAACTCTACAGCTGAATGCCATATATAATACCAGGTTTGTTTTCCTTTCATCCATTGTCTTCCTTTCATCTGCTGAGCATGTCCTAAAGACTGCCAGTAGTTAGGCTTAATGTGATACTTAACAGCACCATTCCACCATATCCTAATTATCAGAGCTTTAGAAAATATGAAGGAGATCAGTCCTTCCCACTAGCATATAGAAGCCTTGAACAGAAGAGTACTTGTAACTATACATTATTCTCATTTTAGCTCTTATACTGAATTGAAGTAAAAATAAATGTTCCAAATCACTCTCCATCTTTGGTGCTGCAGTACGAATGGGTGTTTTTGGGATCACAAATGGTTGCTTGGTCATGGAGAAATTAACAGCTCAAACATTTATTGGACTACATGAGCCAAATAAAGCCATAGTCAGTCCTGACAAGCAACCATGTACACACAAGAAAAATTACACATTCCACTAGCAGAATTCCACATTCCACTAGCCCCCCCTTTTCACTTTGGGGGCTTATTTCAGCCTCTGAGAAGAGATCATCTTCTAACAAATCACTAGTTAACTGAAATAGAAAATAATGCAGCAATAAAGATAATTTCAAGACTGCAAGAAAAACATTTTGACTCTCTCTTATTTGGGAGGTGAGTTCTCCAGGTAGTCAGGAAAGCTAAGCTCTTGATGGTCACGGCCTTTCTGATTTTCAGCACTGATGAATGGGGCACTACTGAAATAAATAATTTTGCATCCCTGACAACTGTAGTATTCTAAGATATTGCAAATGCTTATGACAGAAATATAGCATACTCTCCAGTAACAGAAAAAAAATCTTCATAAAGGCTAATAAAAAGTTGGCATCTTTACTTGAAACATTTTAATTTATAGCAAGATCATGTCAAAACAGTGGAAACAAAAAATCCTGAATCAAATGAGGTAATAGCTTAGAAAATGCACTAGAAAATTAATAAACTATATTTCATTTTGCCTTGACCAAAAATTATAGAGAACATAGAGAACCAAATAGATAAACTCATAATACATAGACTAAAACAAAGACCTATGTTTAGCTTTGGTTAATTCCTTCATATCTACCTGTATAAAAAGCCTGGAAAGAACACCCGGGAGCATGACTGCATCCCACAGAAATTGACCTAACTGTGAGAAAAATGGTAAGTCCCAAAGCAGCAACGGATTTCCAGTTGAGTTTTATTTAAACTCTAACTAAATAACCCACAGGCTCTCCGATAAGCTTAATGAGGCCAAAAGAGCAGTATCTCACCTCTGACTGAGCAAGAGGTAACAATGTCTGTTACTCAGGCTAAGGAAAAAATCCTGCTGACTCTGCATGTCGGAAGCCTATTTCATTGATAAATTATGACGTGATCATTCTTGCCAAAGCCTTAGTTGTCAGCTGGAAGAACTTAGGACTCAAATTATTCACGTAAATCAGGTCAGATTCATTTCATGTCAGCTTTGGACAAGTACCCCAGGCCATTCATTGATACAAGTACAATTTCGCAGCACTCACAAGAGCCTTCGGGAGCCTTTTTGCTAGATTTTTTCCTTAGATTTGGCTGGGATGTCCCCATCATTTCTTAATAGTATACAGTTTGGTAACCAGTGCCGAGTAAAGTGGATTAAGCTGCTTCACACCCATTCCTCCTGCCTGTGCTTACTTGCCTCATTACGAAGGCAGACTGCTTCATCCCCACTGTCGCTGAGTCAGCACTGGTACCACTAAAATGAGCAGCTGTGGGGATTGAAGAGTGCAATTTAGAGTTAAAACTGACCATATAAAATGACAGCAGCAACAGACTGCTTATTTGGACCCAGCACAGGCTCAATTCTTGAGCTCAGAAAGCTCAATGCCCAAACTGTTGAACAGTTTGGCTCCTTGCCTGGATGTGAGATTAAAAACAAGACTTTGGTGGGATTTCCAATAGCTATTCTGACTACCAGGTGAATTTATATATCTAGGAATTACTATTTCGGGAAATTTAAAACAAATGCTTCAGTTATCATACCAATCACAGATAAACGAGCTCTATCTCCATAAAATTTCATAAAATCCTACTTCAGTGAAATTGTTGCCCAGACAGATCACATGTTCAAGCAACTCCATCACTATGCTCCACAAACCACACAAATCAAGACAGCTTTTTCTATTTTAGTGTGGTACTGTTTTCAAAACTGTTTTCCAAAGTGATATTGTTGTTTGTGTGGATATTCATCTCTCCATGAGCTTGTTCTTAGCATGACTTTTGAACTCATTGGCCAAATTTAGACAAGTTGAACAAAAGGACAGAGGCTGGAAAAGTCTTAAATTCCTGTGAGCTTGATGAAAAGAGATGACAGGGAAGAAGATCCTACTATTGAAAAGATCACTGAAAGTCTGTGACCTAACCATAAAATACAGTTCTCCATCCTCAAATCAGCTACTTCTAAGAAAGAAGGCTTGCTTCCAATGTTCATGGGTTACCTTCCTTCTAGAAAAGGGAGATGTCCATACGTCTGTTCTAAAGAGACTATATCTACCAGCTGAGAAACAGCAGTTAAGATTCCCATATCTGACGTAACATTATGATGGCCTTGTTACCAGTTCAAAACACAGACTTCTGAACTACTCTTAATATAATTAAAAAGGCATGAGCTTTCGAATTTTGTAGATGCCAAACTTTATGATGAGTAATGAGGGCCCTGACACTGCACTGCATGACAAGGACTTGGTCCACTGAAGTCCCTTCTCTTGGCGTTAGGGGAGCTTCAGATATGACTTGACATTGCAGCTTCACTCATGGCTTCAGCACAGTATGGAGACACTTAATCAAGTTTCCACCCAACTAGTGTGAATACCAGACACAATAAACTTAATACAGTAACAGGTTATTCATCCACACTGAATCTCCTGCTCCCCCTGCCAAGGGTTTCTTCTGGCCCTCAAGTCTCTTCATACAGGACCATGACCTAACATAAAGCAAACACTCCACATCCCAGTTTCTGTAGACCAGATGCTGATCCTACAGGCAAAGAGGCTTTAAGGCACAGTTGCAGTGACTCTGCTGAGAAGAAGAATGAAATATAACTGCTGGTGGATTATTTTCATACTCTTTTCATTCCATCTTCCCTGTCAGCTAATACTCTCATAATGTGGGGGCAACAGCCAGTTCCCACAGATGGCAAAATTCATACATAGTTCAGTGGCAGAAGTGTTGTACACCTTTAGTAACCTCAATATTGCTCCCACTTTAGAACATGAACTCTTCTGATGAAGCTACAGTGAACTGAGAAAATTCATAATACTTCTAAAGTGCTCAGATATTATGATGATATTACCTATGCAAATAATTAAATAGATAGATTAACTTTCTTTTTTGCAATTGAGATCCCTGTTCAGCTTACAATTCTTTTTACTTCAGTCAATAACATCTAAACCACCTCACTTTTAGCAGTCTCTTATCCTTAAAATTTCCAATTAAATTTATGGTCAGAAATTATAGAGCTGTATAAAAAAATAATTGTGTTGTTCAACTCTACGGTATAATCCAACTGGCAGCCTATAGCCTGATTCCTTGGAAAGCCTGGGACAGGGGAACAGTGGAAACATTTCTCTATTTCCTTTGAATAGGCAACTGAAAAAAGATAATGGCATCTGCTGGAATACTTTGCATGGCACTCTAGGCAGATGCCACTCTGGCCACAGAGACATTGCTAGTTTGTATACCTACTGTGGAGCAACCCTTCCTGCAACACTGTCAGTTGGAAAGAAACCTGGGTAACCTTGTTGCCACTCCACTGCCCTGCAGGAGCATGTAAAATTTCATATTATTGACAAAAAATATTGTTGCTTTAATATACAACTTCACCCTTTGATCATACACCTTGACTAGTAGTAATGGCCTGAACTGGAACTAGTAATGGCCCATGGAACTGGAAAAGTCTTGATGTTCATTAAAACTTTGTTGCAGAATTGAAATGCCCTTGGTTATGCCCTTGTTTTGCATGCAGCGGCAGGGCAGGAGTGAAGACAGAGAGTTGTTCTGTGAAATGACAGAAACATTTCTTAGCTGATAATCTTTCAGGAACAATGTTTTGGAATAGGTTAATTTCCATAAGTACAGACTGTTCACGCCTGGTTAAATAGGAGAATAACCAATTCAAAGAATCACAGAATGATAGAATAGTTGAGGCTGAAAAGAATCTCTGGAGATCATCTGGTCCAAGTCTCCTGCTTAAGCAGGATCACCTAGAGACAGTTGTCCAGATAACTTTATCTCCAAGGATGGAGACTCCACATCCTCTATTGGCAACCTGCACTAGTGCTCAGTCACTCTCACAGTGGAAAAGTGTTTCCTGATGTTCAAATGGCAACTTCTGTGCTTCAGCTTGTGCTTATTACCTCTAGTCCTGCTACTGGGCACCAGTGAGAAGAGCCTGCCTCACTCCTCTTTGTGATCTCTGTTCTGTTATTTATACATATCGAGCCCCCAGTGCTACTCTTCTCCAGGCTGAACAGCCTCAGTTCTCATCCTGCCCTCATAAGAGAGCATGTTCCAGTCCCTTCATCATCTTTGTGGCTCTTCACCTGACTATTCCAACATGCCCAGGCCTCTCTCGTACTGAAAAGCCCAGAACTGGACACAGCACTCCAGGTGTGGTCTCACAAGTACTGAATAAAGGGGAAGGATCACATCCCTTCACCTGCTGGCAATACTTTGCTGAATACAGCCCAGGATACCATCAACCTTCTTAGCTTCTAGGCATGCTGCTGGATCATATTCAACTTGGTGTTCACCAGAACCTCCAGGTCTTTTCCTGCAAAGCTGCTCTCCAGCTGAGTGGCACCGGGGTGGTGCATGGAGTTGTTCCTCCTCAGGTCCTGGCCTTTACACTTCCCCTCGTTGAACTTCATAAGGTTTCTGTCAGCACATTTCTCCAGCTTATCAAAGGTCCCTGTGGATGGCAGCATGAACTCCTGGCCTATCAGCCACTCTTTCAGTCATTCATACCAATATCAGAAAAATACATTGCTACACTTGAATTTTGTTTCAGTTCATAGGTGGAAATGAAAAAAAGCAAAGCAAAACAGTGTATGGGTAGTCTCTCATAAGCACATTGTGTGGTAGAGCCCTGATCTGCAAAAATGGGATTGGTGATAACTGATGCAAATGATAATCTTTCAAACTACAATAAAAGCTGCAAAGGTAGTTGGGTGACTATTTTACAAAGCAAGTTTGGGTGACTATTTTACAAAGTGAGCTTGGGTTTGTTTTTGGTTTTGTGGGGATTCTTTTGTTTGCCTTTTTTTTTTTTTTTTTTTTTTTATTTAATGGCATCTATACAATATCCATAGGAATTAATGGATACAGAGTCGGGACATGAATTTGCACCTCATCAGTGAGTCTGTTCCAGAGAATGAACATATTTCTGAATAGAATGTGGTAAGGTAATATGGAAAGACAGAAAGAAAAAGATTTTTTCTTCACTACAAAGTAGCTATAGCAAGTTTCTGTTTTCTGTGATTAGAAAGCCAATAATTCAAAAGTGTCTTGCAGCCCAAGAACATCTTCCCGTTGGTGACAAGAGATCATGGGCATGGATGGGTAGCAATATATCTACCACCTACACAGTAGAAGAGGACAAAGAACCAAGAAGGAAAGAAAAGATTGTTTGTCTACTTCTCAACTTTCTAGTCGACCAAATATCCCACTAGAAAACATCACATTTCTGGTTTTCAGCTTTTGCCTGCTCCACACCATGTCTTTGATCCCACATCTTGGATAACTCAGTGTTTGAAAGAGAAGTCTAAGAAGTCATTGAGTTTCTCCTGATTAAAAGACCATGAGGATCCAACTTCAAAGGTCTATGCAAACAAATAAATGCAGTCACTGTGTGAGGCAACTGCCACCATGCTGGGCTTATGATTCCAGCAACTATTTTCAGTATTATGGAGGAGGAAACAGGATGATAGGAGGGCTTTCTGTACATACCAGACGGATACTTTGAGCTTTTGTTAACATTCAGAAGAGTTTCTCTATGGTCTCAGAGGAAAGATCAAACAAGAATAGTGTCATTTCTGTTGCAACTACATCAGTTGATGATGATGACAGTGATACAAAAAAAGAAGAGTGACCTTACCTCCTCTGCCTTCTGCTCATCAGCAATATAAAGGCCTGCAAAGGCAGAGGGAAGCATAACATGAGAAAGCACATCACTATAGTGATGTCAGATCTAAAGAAAAAGAAATGTACCTTTTAAGTGTATATCCCATTAGGCAAACTTTTATTAAGTACTATTCATACGCACTGTATCTGAATTGTAGTATGCTAAAACACATCACCAAACACGAGTACATTTATTATTCCAATTAGGTTCTGTGCCTCCCCGGAAGACACTAATTTGAGATCTAATAACAAAAATGGGATAAACAATTCTTTTGTTGAAAGTATGATGAACAAGACTGGTACAAAGATGATAAAAATAAGTAGAAATTGCTGCTTTCTAATCTGGGATTTTGGTTAATTCTGTGGGACACTGAACACCCACTTTACAATCTTTTTAGCCCCAAGCAGGAGACATGAGAGAGAAAATCCCCAGCAGTGGGTAATGTAACGTGACCTCATTGGGGCTTTCCTACAGAGATAATAACATAAGGTTTTGATCATGACAGGACACCCTGCAAATATACTAGTTGGCTAGGATTTGCTAAAAATTTCATGTGTGGTTTTTTTTTGTTACAGAAGTGGCAATATTATATGGAGTTTTTATTGCAACACTAGTGGGAGAATTGTATAATATTTACCTGATCCCTATAATATAAAAATCAGACACAAAATAAAAGGGGAAAAAACCCCACCTAGAATCCTGGGGTCGATTTTAAAGGAAGAAATAAAAATGCAACTAAAATGCCATTGAGAAGTAAGAGAAGTTTAGCACCCAAGTCTAAATGTTCTCTAAATCTGACTAGGCTAAATGTTTACGTGCAGTTACATGTTCTTTTATTTGAAGAGAAACTGGAATAGTCAGAGATGAGCCTGAATCACAAATTAAATACAAGACTAATTTGCTCCATGTAGAGCTTTTGTTTTACTGTAAACAAACATCTTTTAGCCTGCTCTGTCTATTTTAAGATGAAGACTGTACAGTGTAAAGTGGCTGTTCCTAAGATACTCATACCTCTGGGAGCAGTGCTGCACAATACACATCATATACTTCAACTCTGACACGGAGGGATTGCCAGAGAGCTTAAAACAAAGTGTTTGGGTCAGTGTAGCTACCCGTTCTGCCTCTCACTTCACGCTGCAGCCTTACCCTCCCTGATGAGCCACAGCAACGGTTTATCTGACTGCTCTGTAAACCAGATCACCCAAATGCTTGGGGTTAAAAGTAACCCTGAAAAGTAACAGCAAAATAACTTCAGTGACCTAGCTCACTGGTTCAGCTCTTATCCAGCTGTGTCAGCAGAGCTGGGGGAGTTGGGATAGTGAACTGCAATGCAGTCTTCAGCATTTCCTAAGCATCCTTCCCAAACATAACATGCAATTACACCCTCCTCAGCCTCTGCAGCCCTAGAAGCTGCATGTTTCTTATCAAAAATCCCACAAATAGTAAGACTGTGCTTTGGCAATATAGTACATTTGGCTTCAGAGTTTATCACAGATTGCGGATGTAGTGTATTAATTCATTCTGCCAGCGTTGACAGGTGAATTTTCACCAGTTGGCTGTATCAGCAGTCATCTGTTGCCCTATAGCCAACATGCAGCCACTGTACCAACACACCATCATCCATTACTGTGAATCTATGCTCTGTTCAGTGACGAAAAAAAAAGGCAACTGTGAGCCTGTTCTTGATCCAGGCCAGATGCCTGTTGTGCAGCAACCTAGCTGCATGGATTCACTGCTCGGGAGTGCAGAATTACAGGCTGGGCAAGGCTGGTGTGAAGGCAGCCTCACTCCCTCCCTGTGCCTCACGCCTGGCTTGCCCCAGCTTTGTGCCAGCAGCGGTTGCAGCGGCAGCAGGATGGGCACATGCAAGGAAGCCAGCAGCATTCACTCAACATCACGTCAGCTTGCCTGCAGGAGCTCTCAGTACTGCTATGGCAATAGATACATTGTCGTGCAGGCTTGGGAAATTATTTTCATCCAGCTCTAATGGTGTTTTTCTTTAAAAATTTGCCTACTGTGTAAGAGAGTGAAAGCAGTGATGGATCACTTTCCACCTGGCAGCTGATGCAGTCAGTGAAGGCCAACTGGAAAGGCCTTCTTGGGGAGGGAGAGGTGATATGCCATTCCAAAGCTGTACTGGAAGGGGAACTTTTCCATAAAAGGTAATGCCGCAGCTCAGAGATTTTGCAGGGAGATGTTGTAATGTGCCTGGGGCAGCTTCTGCAACAATCAGTTCCCAGTTCCAAACCAATCTTGGTCAGTACCAGCATGGTTCAAGTTCCAGTGACTGGTTCCAACATAACAGAACCCCCCCAAAGCTCTTGGGTCATATTGTGATGTAACCTGCACTTTGGGGAGATTACATCATGTTTCAGAAGCATTCACTGAATACAGCAGCAGATTTCACCTCCTTAATGGATATGGAGCCTTTGTACACGTCACTTTTCATTTCAAGATTTTGGATCTCTGAATAGGGCTCACCTGTCTTTTCACTAAAATATTTTTAATTTTTTTTTTCTCCTGTTAATTATGCCTCTACTCCTTGTAGATTTCAGAGAGGAGAAATTTCTAGCCAGGTTTCCTCTTGCAAAGTACCCAAGAAAAGAAATGGAAGTACCTTGCAAATCCCAACCAAGACAGTATAAGCTAGTGAGTCCAAAGGAAGAAAGGAACCATAATATTCTGGAGATAAAATGCAAGGGTAAGAAAGGGTCCTGTGTGTTTTCTTGCCTTTTTATGTGCATAAGAGATTCATTGCAGTCTTTAATTGCTGGTACAGGTGGATAAGGGTTGAAGAAGAGTGCCAAGATAAAAATAATGGAAACCTGACCAGTGACAGGAGCTGATTACTGTTGGCAGACTGTATAGGTTTCAAATTCATGCTGTGCCTTAGGAAATAAGTCCTAGCTGGGATGCATTTTTCTGGAATATCCCTAAGGAATATCTATCAGTGATTCATCTAAGCAGCCACTGGATATCATTACCACTCTACCAAAAATGAGGATAAAATAACAATCTGGAAGAAATAAAAGAAAGCGGTGCCCCAGATTTTCTCTCAAACTGTAACAAAGAGATCACAAGGGTGAGTAAAAAAGGAGGGGGAAAGGAAGAGAGGGCTGAACTTTTCATCTTCATGTCCTCAGTTTGCCTTTAAGCTGTGCACTTCTAGTTTACTCTTGTTAGAAGCTACCACCACTGTACTTTGTAGCTCTCAAAGAAAGAGATAATTGCCTTTTTTCCCAGTCACATGCTTACTAATAGAGAACTTGACTTTTTTTTCCTCAGCCCTACACAGTAGGACCTCCATCACTCAAAATAGCATAAGCTCTGCTAGAGATGTTAATGCACTATCCAAAGCAAATACAATGCACGAGCTTTGACAGGTTCACATTTTTAAGTCCTTTTTGAACTCACAGTTTCACTCTTTTTCATCAGATGAACAGTGGCCAATTATAAATCATGGCTCTCTCCTAAGGCCCCACCTCAACAGCTCCTATGTGTTATGTTCCTACTGGGTGTGTGCTACATGAAGCTGTTTTTATGCCTCCAAATAGTTGTTGGGCATTTTCCCTACTGTGGTGTTTAGCTAATACATAACTAGTCATATGGGAGAAAATGGAAGAGCAAGAAAGAGCCTTATAAACTTTTTTTTTTTTTTTGGGGGGGGGGCAAAGACATGCCAAGAAAACTATTTTTGTCCATAGCACCAGATACTCAGCTGGACTTCTAACTAATTTACATCAGATGCCCCATAGGGTCTATTTGATTTGCAAATTTAAGAAGAAGATTGTTATTGAAATCACTGCTCTCATATATAAATATACAGCTGATCCAAAGAGAATGTAAATATCTACCATAAACCAAATCCAGCCTAGATTCTCTGAACCTTGTAGGAATTAATTGCAAGAATTACACTTCGAAGCTTTTAAAGTAAGAGATAATTGCCTCCTTTTTCTGTCATGGGTTTACTAATACAGAACTTTAGTTTTTCCCAATCCTCCACAGTGGGACCTCCATAAGTCAAAGTAATGTAAACTGTGTGAGAGATGCTAATGTTAAGCATTACAAAAATATTCAAGTAGGCTATACAGTATTTCACATGTGAAACAAAGCCTGTGGGTTCAGGAAACATTTCTCCATTCAATTCAAGGAGAACACGTAAACAAGATTTTTTAACTCTTTGTAGTCTGCAGTGGGGCTTACTGTAGGTGCCAAATCCTATAGTATCTCAAACCCTGATTCAACAAAGATGTGAGACAAACACTCCAGACTTGAGTGGACTACTCAGGTGCTCAGAGTTCAGCATGTTTCCAATTAACTGGCAGAGCTACAACCTAGGTGAATAAACTAATATTTCCAACAGGAATTTCACAGCGGCTACTGTCTTCCCCTGGACTATCATGGGTGTTCGCTAGTATACTTATTTTCATTCAACTACAAGATGGTCTTTTCCTACAAAACCCTACCTGCAACACTCTAATTCCTGCTAAAATGTTTCCCACCTTACTAGAAGGCTGACTGAATAAGAGGTTAGAAAAAGGATTGAGTAGAGGATGTTTAGCTTTCTCCTTTTCAGTACAGTACTTATTAACAGGAACTAGGTGTATCCCACAGCGTTGCAGTTCCTAAAATAGCTACAAGAAAAGGAGACAGTGAAATGCAGAGGGCAGTGTGTTAATTCTCTTGTGAATTACTATCACAGTTTGTTACTAATTGAGAAAGTAAATAAAAAAGGTCCTGACAATATGTTCTTTTCTAGTGGGGGCTATTCTCATTAAATGCAAAATAAAAGGTTGCTGCTTCTCTTTCTGTCTGGAAATCCTTTACAGAGGAGAGAATATTTCTCTTCATTTAAGGAAAAATGACCCAGAATTACATTAATACCAGGCTGAGTGGCCAGCTGCATTATGCAGTTTTAGTATTTCCTTTGTATTTCATGGTAACCTGTAGTGAGATGCCTCATCCTTAGGGACTTTATTCTAATGTTGCCAATAGGGTAGCTGTGCAATTCCATTTGAAGGGAATAATAAAAAATTCTACCAAGAATTTGGCTCCTGGTTTCTACAAGTTCCCTGAAACTGCCAGGGCTTGGGAGTGCAAGATGGAGGATGACCGGGCAACCATGTAAGTAATCCTGAAGGATTAGGACAAGGGGTTACAAGCAAC
Source organism: Manacus vitellinus (assembly GCF_001715985.3). Lineage (NCBI taxonomy): Eukaryota > Metazoa > Chordata > Aves > Passeriformes > Pipridae > Manacus > Manacus vitellinus. Next base: position 4,551,720 of record NW_021940478.1, read on the forward strand.
CAGAATGGAAGCAGATGAGCTGGAAATATTAAAAATGTTAGTCTCCTAGGCAAAGTATATGTATTTACAAACACTGCATAGGCATTTCTATATTTTCAGCTACAATCACACCTTCATTTGAAATTTAGACATCCACTTAAATTCAAAATAGCCCTGCCCTCTTAGGATGCACACTGAAATTAGTGTCACTCTCCTGCAGTAACAAAAGTTTTACATTCACAATTGGTAGGGACGAGAAAATTATGAAAATGTTGTCGTCACTGGACTCTAAAAACTGGGATCACAAGGAGGTCTCTAATGACTAGTTCATTTGGTAACTTCAAAGAAAGACACAAGGACTTGCAATTTCCAACCTTCAGATGAAGGTTTTTGTGAGGAAGTAGATGAGAAGAAGTCTAAAAAGAAGGAGGATCGTTAAAAAAAAAAAAAAGACATATTGTAGGACAGAATAAAATAGCCCATGTGACATTTCATGAAGAACTTTGCTAGGCCCCTGCTTTCAGCTAAACATCAGGAACAGCAAATTATGTTCTTAGATATAGCCAGTAGCATACAAAGAACTGTAGTGCAAAGGGTGTTTGTCTCTTCTGGAATGACAGTAACAGTTGTCAAGTAGAAAGGCAGACATTAGCTCAAGTAAATGCTACTACAAAGCTCGCTTCAAGTTCTGTATATGGCTAGAGCACTATTTTTCACAAATGTCCTAAGGATTTTTCATCATTGTAATTACTATGCTGCTACATAATTTCTCCTGAAAAAGGAATGTATCTCTTAATGTGTAATGTGATACTACATTTTTTCAAATTACATAGTCATTTAAGAAGCTTCCCCCATCCACCATTCTCCTGAACATACGCAGAGGTGCAGTAGTTCACCATCGCCTCAGATTTGTCACTACAACAGGTGACTCAAATGGTCTAAGTTACAAAACTAACTTTGTCAAGAGTAATTTTTAACCATATTGTTTCTGTGACCAGTTTACAGCACATCCCATAGATGGTTTTGATGACAAAACTCTGGAGCAGAGGCAGGAGTGACTAGCTCAAAGGCAGAAGAGGGGGAAATGACTCAAACTGCTTTGTTAAGAAAAAGGCAATGTACATTTGCAACATTAGTGTAAGCAGTGTGTGTATGTGCGTGTGTTGCACAATTCAGCCCTGCTGTAACCCCATAGGTCATTGCAGCCATGCAAGGAACATGCTTGAGACTCTATAAATGAAAAAGTGGGGGAAAGCAAAGCACCACTTTTTCAAAAACTACTCAAAAATTATATACTATTCATTGTGTAGATGACTCAACCTAACAGACAAGTGTATGTGTCAACACCGTTATCAGGAAAGATGAAGATTTGGACTAAATCCTAATCCTGAGAAGGAGGTATTGATCAGCTGGGGGGAAGGAGTGACCTGTGGTTCTCAGCAATACTTATCTGAGAAATGAGAAAGATATGCCTGGATTGAAACATTTGGTAGGAACCAGCAGTGACAAGCACTGTGAATAAGAGGATAAAACACTGGTGTGAGCTAGAGTGGAGTAGGAATCAGGTCTGGATTTTATCTAACTGACCTGCTGCGCGAATCTTAACTCACTTCATCTCTTCATTTTCCTCTTTAGTATTGCCTTTCAGCTGGATTTAAGTGACAAATCCTTTGGGCCAGGAAATCTGCAAATGGATGTACCTGTGTGTGAACTACTGAAAAATACACTGTGATTTTGATGTATTAATTATTTGCATGACTTTTTTAGTGCTTTTCCTCCCATTGTACTAGGTGCTGTGCAAGCAGAGGTAGAAAAGACAGTCAATTCTCCAGAGGTTATTAAAATACAAAGTATGTTCATGTCAGACTCACAAGCAAGTTATTACTGCACAGTGAGTAGTCTACATCAGCTGAAGCATAGTACCTGTTCATATAGGCACTCTTAGCCAGGGACAAATGGAAGACAATTCTTTTTAGCCTAGTCCACAGTGAAAAGGGATTGACTAAATCAAATTACATGGTGTTCTCTACCATCTGAGAGTACCCACAGACAGTCACTGTGGCTCAGGCAGTGAGGAATAACTGGTTAAACCGTGATAACTTACACAGAAAGTTTGAGCCCTTAGAGAAGAGAGAATCGATGACACAAACAGACAGGGGACTGGTAAGAATGTTAGCTTCACACAAACAAATAATAGATTTCATGTCCAAAGTGGAGTTTTATAACAGCAAATGCAATCTTGTAGAAAAGTTCTGCAGGTTCCACAATAAATTAAAAGGATGTTTTGTTTTGGGTTTTGGTTTTTTTTTTTCAGAAAATGAAGTTATTTCTTGAAAAATGTTTATATGCATCTTGTAAAATATTCCCAAAGCACCCAAAACTTTGACAGAGCTGGAAAAATGGCACTGACTTCCAATTTTGCTACAATAACATTGCATGTGGAAAGCGGTAACATGTACAGATTCTGACTAGTGCCCACAGCTAATAACTCCTACAGCAGCAGCATCAGATGATCACTGATAACATTTCTTATCAGTTACAAGGAATTTATCAAGAGTCTAACTGTAGTTGGATGACTTACAGTGAAACTTGGTCATGAACTGATTTTATTGTATAATGATTATTGAGCTAGAGGGATAGAATCTGATTTTCCATTTGCTGCTATCCCACACATGTAGATGTGTGTTAGCATCTCACTTATCCTAATGATGTAAGCTTTAAGTTTTAAAGATCATACTGGTTGAGATTTAGTTGATCTCTATGGTGTTTTGAATGGGAAAAATTTCCATCCTTTCATGCCTTTTCTATGGCAAGTTTGGCATGCTGAAGTGCTAGCTCCTTGTAGGGGTGCTGATTAGAGCAATTATAACTTCATGTACCTGCTGAGGCAACGAAACTCCCAAGGCATTAGCTGCTATTTGCCCATCTTATTTGATACGTTGACATTTTTATGCTTCTGTCAGGAATGATCAATCAGACATATTGGTAATGCAAAAGGTGAAAGATGCTGTTACTATCAATTTTAACAGCAGAGTTTCCTTGTAGTTTGCAATGAGTGAGGGGTGAACCCTGAAATAGAAAGGTTTGGTTCAGCTGAATATACCTAAACTAGATATATATGAAACTTACCTGCCACCCTTTAGCTCGTTACATTCACAACACAAGTCTGTAATTACTTTCACAGCACAATTCTGTAATGACTCCACAAGCAACATAACAACAGCTGTTCTTGCAATATTTTAATACCACTGGAATTAGGAGAGGTAAGGAATTCAGAGGTGTACAACGGTTTTGAAAATATCTGTTTCAGTATGAGTTTAATCCACAATGAGATTGATTTTGCCATCCCTAAGGAAAAAAAAAAAAAGACATGGACTAGACACCGATGGAAAAACTGGTGAAGAGTCATAATGGTCAGGATTATTCAACTCAGAACTAGTAGCTATTCCTCGAAGAAAAACTGTGTTTCTTTGAAACAGTTCAGATGTACCCAGAGCAGCAGAGGAATAGCTAACATGCTAGTTGACTGGAAAACTGAATTTGCAGAATACTTTTGAAAATAAATTCTCATCTTCGGCCTAGACAAGAAGACACAAGTTCAGAGGAGCTACACTATTTATAAATAAATACAACTATTTCAAGGGTAAACCAAAAATATTATTACTATTTTCTGATTACCTTCATTCCCTGACTTTCACCACTGAAATAGGGAAAGCTAGACATTCAAGAAGCCATGAAACTGCAAGAATTTGCAGTACCAGGTTCCCTACTTGGGAGGCATCTGAGAGGTTAAGACAGCAAGCTAAGAAAAACCAAGCAGGTTGCATAATATCTCCATAAAATCAGCAAGATCTGATGCAAATTTTTCTTCTTTGTTCATTTGTATCTCACAGTGGGGATATCTTGCACCTTAAACCATCCACGGAATAGGCAGAAATGGAGTAGTTCCTCATGTGGCTTATGAAGCAACCAATCAAACCATCATCTGCTTTTCTTCGTCACTTCTAGGAGGGGCTAAAGCATGTAAAAAAATTCAAATTAGAACAAGGCATTCTGATTTGTTGAAATAATCTCTTTATACAATTTTAGGGGCCTCACAGGAAGAAGGACATTGACAAAGAACAAAACTATTCAGAGCAGGGGAACAAATATGGTACGCAGGGCTGCATGCAATCACTGGAATCCACCTAGCAAACCATCATTCCTCCAGTGGTCAAGCAGATCAGGGGAAATGGAGAGGAGAAGATGGGAAAGCGTTTTGTGCTACCCTCTTTCTTTTGTATTTGCAAGAGGTTAGGACTAGGAACACACAAGAGGTCTGTTTAAGTGCTATGAGAAGCACATCTTGCTAGAAGAAGGTAAATTGTGATGCTATCTCAGCCCCTACAATCGCCTGGCTAATCCTTGATCACTGCACATATATCTACAGAACTGGGCTTAGAGACTTGGAAGACATGGCATTCAAGCTTGAGAAAGCAAAGCTCCCCACCCCCTGAAAAAAAGAAAAAGAAAAAGCAGAAAGAGTGAAGAAAAATTCTCTTAGATTGAGGTTTCCCCTTTATAAATTCAGAGCAAGGTCCCTCTTCGCATTTAGAAGATAAGCAGGGCTGGGAAAACTCTGAAATATGGAGTTACAAAGGGAGGCATTCATAGATACTGCAGCTTGTAGTGTACCACAGGTGGCTTTTTAGTCTTTAAATCCCAGACTGACATCCTTTATTGTTTGGAAACAGGATTTCTTCTGCATAGTTAAGATAATACCATCATATGTTCCTAGCTCATGCTGTACTTTGTTTCTGTGCTGGTGACTGAGATTCATGGACGTCTCAGTCACAGTCTGCAGGGTTTGGGCATTCCACAGAGACTGCAGAGGTAGAAGTTGCCACTTTGGATCTTCATTCTGGCTAATTCAGTGTCAGTCCATGGGCAATAATGCTTGCTTCAGAGAAGACCCACAGACAATATAGTGTTGGGTAAGGTAGGTGTATGTTTTACCTGGAGTACTCATCCTGATTTCCAAATATGAGATTCGTTCATGACCTGAAAACAATTTTTATCTCCTTTCCAGTTTTAGAGTCTTAGCTAGACTCATAAACATTCAGTCCTTCTTTGAGCCTTTTTAAATTCTCCACTTCATGACAGGGAAGTTGTTTTCAACCAATACTGATCTTGATTGCTTTTCACAATCCTAGCTGAGCCTTTCACTCAGCTAATGTATCAGGTACAGGACCCTTCATGGGCTAATAATGTGATCTACTCTGTGAATTCTAACATCATTAAAGCTGTCAATAGAAGAGGGTTGAGGAAGTAAAAGCCCCATCCTGCCAATGTCCTTCAAAAATGAAAAGAAGCTTTCTTCACATAGCTATAGACTTAAAATTGTCAACCACAAATTCATATAATTAATTAGAAGATTAAAATTTCATGCACATGCTCTGGAGAACACAACAGTTACTGCACTAACTCTTCCTTTTTGACAAAAATACAAAAGTCCTTCTTGGACATAAATAATCCCACTCTGGCTGAGGAATTAATAAAAAAAATTTGAATAAAATAAAAAAATAAGTAAAAGCAACCTTATTAAAGTTAACCAGAATGTGACACATCCAGGAATGAATAATGCCCAAGGAGACCTCAGGGTCAGAGTGGGCAGTGAATCAGACATCGACAATACAATATGGCAGGGAAGAAGAAAGCCTGCAAATGTGGTGTGTCATAACAGAGAGATATACTGTATTCAGAAAGCTCCTGTGGGAATACTCTGCAAATACTCACTGAGCTTCTGACTTGTCATTGCTGGGAAAAAAAAATAATGAGAGAACTAGGAGAAGTTCAAAGAAGAGCAATCAAAATGATCTGCAGGCTGGAAAAACTGTGCCATGGAAAGACTAAAATGGCCAGTTAATGGCAGTGGTACCTAATTGGCTTTTCCAGGTGATTTACTTAAGTAGAGTTCACAAACATATATAAAGCAGAATCCAGCCTCTTTTACACTGTTTTGGCTTTTGCAGGTATCATACAGAGTTCCTTAAAAGCCTGATGTTGGGCTGAAGAAGGACTCTACCAACACAGTGACAGTGCGGAATAGCTGGAAGGCTTCCTTAAGGAGCCTGTTGTCCACAAAAATCTGATTCGTTATCCAGTGTGCAACAAGGCAATAATTACACACTCAAGAGGGACATTATTTATTTCACAGTTGCACAAGCCTGGCTGCTCAGTGGTATTCCACAAATCAAGCACACCAACTATCAAAACTTTTACACATTTCAACAAAGGAATTAGTGCTCATTTGCTACTAGTTACATAGTTCTCTTATTAATTAATATTCCATCTTCAATTGATTGATGATTCTCTCACTTCTCATGCTAATTAATCCCACACTTGATCTTTCTCTTAAGTTGATGGGTTTCTTGGGTCAGCGGTCCATGTCTTGGCAGTTGCAATCTTCCCATGCCGGACTTACCTTTTACCCAGTTGGAGCTGATTTCAAGCACAATTGCTGAGTTAGCTTTAACAGTTTCTTCCTTGTCTTGGGAGTTCTGCTAGAAGTCCTTGTGGTCCACAAGTTCTGCATTCTTTGTGTCCACTATCAGTGGTACATTCTTCTTCCCAAGCTTTGTTACCTTCCCCCTAGGTCTGAGATCACTGAGGCATGTCAAGTCCTAAACTTTAACAATACAATTCTACCAATAAGTAATTTGTTTCTCTAACACCTGGACATCACTTAGAGCTTGCATATTATCTGTTTCATGGATTAAATCTCCCTTCTTGTCGATTAGGCTTGAAAGTATGCAAAGATCAAACATTAAGACTAATCTTTCTTAAGAAAATTTTACATATTCCACATATTGCAACAAGCCCGGTTTCAGGGATAACAGCTATGCTGTGGAGATGGTGCTGCAGCACTGTAGAAATTACATCACAAGCAGCAAGATTGCTACCTGAATTCCTGGTGCTCAGGATATTTAAATTATACTAAAAGCCTTGAAATGGTCCAGAAACAGGACACAAAGGTGGCTTAGAGCCAGCACAGACCCATCCTTAAGACATACAACAAGCAGAAATTGTGAAAGGTGTATAGGAGGAAGAGAAGAAAAAGGAAAGGAAAAAGAAAGAAAGAAAAACAAGATGACTTTAGGCTGACTAGCAGGGGGAAAAAAATCATAAAGGTCAAATCTAAGACTGTGGAGATGTGAGAGGCAAATGGCAGAAAGCTTCACTTCTTGCAACATTTGCCATGAATCTTAAGGGGACACTGTGCAGCTGAATTGGAATAGACTCATGTCAGGTAAATAATAAACGGGCAGGCAATTTCCATCTTGTCATTTAATATTTAGATTAAAAAAACCTAAAGCCCCATTTCAGGTTAGATGTAGGGGAGCCGTGGGGAGGGGGGAGTTTGTATGTGTGCAGAGGGGCTCCATGAGTCCCACAACAAACGCTGAGATTTCAGTTCGTTCTGCATTAAGATTAGTCATAATCTCGTGAGCGGGGAGACCTCTGGGAAGACAGGGACCAAGCAAAGGCAGGCATCTGGAAAATCCTCCTCCCATTCACATAGAAACCGCCACATGTGATAACCCCCACGAAGTATCATCTCCATTAATAATTCACTGAAATTTCTTGATTCATCAAGTCCAGAAGTTCCTGGGAAGTGTGGGAAAAGACCAGCGGGGCATCTCAGGTGCCGAGAGGACTTAAGACCGGCTCTGAGGATGCGAAGCCGCACAACACAAACACACGGTTCACAACACAGGAGCATGCCTCCTCTTTATTCCCCCTCCTCCGGTTTTATTCTGCTTTAGCTATCACTATCAAACGATTGGGAAGAAGCTGGCTGTCCTCCACCTCAAGCATGGAACGGCTCTCGAGGGGGAGAGGGGGGCTCCCTAACACAACCCTCCCCCTCTGCCCTCCCACCGCATTCAGTTGCAAATCTCTTCCGCAGGGATCCTTGGCGGCTTTCCGCGGCCCGCTGTGGGCGCGCGAGAACTGCCTCCCGACTCACGCACGGCCCCAAGCTAAGCTCAGCAAGCTCTCGGCGGCCCCGGCAGCCGGCAGCCGCTCACGGCGCGCTAGGCGGTGCGGTGTGCGTGCGATGAGTGGTGACATGTGTGCGGTGTGTGTGGTGCGTGACCTCTAGCCGAGGGAGCGTCTGAGCGAGGGGAGGAGTTTGTGCTTCATATACTACCCCGCACTCCCCCTTCTATCCTCCCCTCTTCCTTTTTTTTTTCTTTTTTTTTTTTTTATTAATTCGAGGGCAGTGAATGGAAAGACCAATCATAGATAGAGAGCCCCTTCGGCTCGGGCTGCCTGCATGCCGGAGTTAAAAAGTGCTGCTGGCCGAAGCGGGAGATACTTATGTGCGCAGGCTGGGAGGGAGGCTGAGCAGGTGGTACGAGGGAGCTGGGGAGCCGCACGCTCCTGCCGACCCCTCCCACAGAACACACAAGAGTAACAACCTAGAGCCGTCCTCGTAGCTCGAGCTCTAAAGAGGCGTTCCACCGCCGCCCCTGTGATGCGGTACGTTAAGTTATGCTCTGCATTCCCTGTTAGGGCAAGTTTCCAGCTGCACCAGCCCAGTTAGAGCCTTTCATCTTTCTTTGTTTTTATTTCTTTTTTTTTTTTTTCCGTTATATTTCTCTTTCTTACTTTTTTTATATTGTTTTTTGTTTTTATTTTTTATTCTATTTTTTTTTTTTTTTTTTTCTTTTTGCCGTGCTTATTGGGAATGCTAATTAGTGGGGGGGGGAGGGGATGACAACACTTATTTTGCAAAGTTGGCAGCTGTCTTGCGGAGGGCTCTGCCCCCCACTGCCGCGCTGGGGTGACACCCCCGCACCCCCCACCCGGGGCTCCGCGGTGTGCCCGGCGCTCAGGGGCGTGTGGGGACCACATTTCCTGGCGTTGTAAGTCAGGCGAAGGGATGCCGCGTTTTCCTGGGGATTGTTATCGCCAGCAAGACGTTTCGGGCGAGCAGCGGTGGTGAGAGCGGGAGAAGGGTCGTGTGTGCTTGGAAGAGAACAATTGTAAGGATTAGTAATAACAAAAACAGAACAATGAATAACTAGAAAATAATAATAATTTTAAAAGTCTATCTCGATTTCTTGACACTGCTTACTTGCTATGACATGAATACAGGGCAAAAGCCTTCGGATCATGAGCAGAATCCGAGGCAAAGTGCAGAACTGAATGTAGAGCACAGTTGAAATGAGGCGCTCCCTCAGCTAAAGGAAGGGGGCAGAGCGGGCAGATCTGAGGACGTTACAGGAATTGACAAATGTGAAGTCTTTTATTTGATAAAGGAAGGGATTGGGAAGTGGTGGAGGTGGTGGGAAGTAAGAAGGTAGGCGTACAAGCATTTTACAGAAGAGAAGTTTTATAATTGCAGAAAGAAAGCACTGAATTTGGTTATGTAGTAAATGTTTCTAAGGAGCTGGTAACATATTTTGTATATCAGCTAGATTAAACTATTTATATATTCATATGTATGTACCGCCTACTTATATGCACACGTAGGGAAACCAGTATGCATACTACATGTGTGCATTCTCATGCAAAAGGTTGAGTCAAGAGATAAGCAATAGCAGTAGAGGTCAGTGTCAGTGAAAAGGAGTCTTGTCACTGCTGCAATAAAATCCATATTTTACAGAGAGTTAAATGCAGTACTTTTTAAGTGCAAGTGGATGGTCACCTAAATAACTCCTGATGACATTCAAGGACCAAGAAGTTTAATGACCAGAATTACTCCCAGCATGATGGCACAACTACTACTTTTATATGAATCGAGATGATGGGGCACCTTTTTCCTTGTACTTGTGGGTGATGTGGGATTTTAAAGTTCTGTTGGTACTACATGAGAGATTGTGCAGCACAGATTACTTACAGAGTGTAAGGTCAGTCCTTTCTCCAAATGTACTGTTCTTCTAGCACAGCTGAAATAAAGAGTGCAGTTCTTGTCTATTCAGGAATCTGTGAGGATGGAATGTACATCCTGCATGTGTAGTTCATGAGTTATGTGCATGAACATTTGCACAAGGAGAACATTACAATAAAGAACAAGGTTATTTCCATTCCCTTTTGTCACAGGACCATATGTAATAGCAGCCTGGAAATGACATACTTCCAAGGGAATAAAATTGCTTGAACGTGCAACCCCTTTGGTTTTAATCAAAATAGTCATAACTCTCCCAGTCAAGATAAAGGCTTATCTCCTGTATTTGCTTGGCTGAAATCTCTATTATGCAGACAGTTCTGCGCAAAAGTGCTTGCATGTTACTTAAAACATTCCATAAAATTGATTAACATCTGTTCCTGAGCAATATGATGCTATGGGTAATGGTGCATCGCTATTTCTTTTTTTCTGATTCCTGTTTAAAGGCAATAAGTTTGCATGTCACAGGAGAGTCAGGTCGGGCTTGGAGCCTTGTGATCAAGATTAAGTATATTCCTTTATCATGGATATATACAGTTTTAAGGACCTGGCAACAATGACACAATTAGATAGCTCCTTTAAACAGCCGAAACATGTTAATAAAGACTGTAAGGCTGAATCCCTTTTACCTCTCCTCTCAGATATTACCTGACAGAGCACCAGTAAATATATAATTTCATATGCTTCTGGCTTTCAGCTGCACCATAATCTTCTGGACATATTTCTAGTGGATTGCAGTTGACTTTTGAGCTGGAGGAGAGAAGAGGAAAGTAGCCAGTCTTTTCAAAATAACATAATCGGAGGCAGCAATACTTTTTTTTAATTTATTTTCCGGGGAAAATGGCATTGATTCAGTCCTGTTGCAGTTCTCTGCAATTATCCCTTGCAGGCATTTAAGGAACTGGGATCCCCGTAGGGACTTATTAGTCCCTCTAGGTATTTTAGTTTTCACACCAGTTCACAGCTCTTTCATATCTCCATGCCAGCACATGAAAGATTACGTTTATAGACATGGTCATCATTTTCTAACCAAGTTGTTCAGCTAGAAATACGCATCTCAACTTCTGACTCTTCTCTGTCTCCCTCTCCTTACCTTGCACAGCTCTTCCATGCAAACGGTAACCTGCCGCTCAAGGCAGCCTTCCCTTTCATAAAGTTTGCATTTTGCCATCTGCTGTTTCAATAATATTTAGTTGAGAGACTTCCTTCAAAGCTAAACATGCACACATTCAAAAATGAGGATTTTTTTCCCATGCTTTCTGCTGAAGATCTTGAAACTAATGTGAACTGGATAGAAGTTACAAATGTGCCTGTGCTGTCACTAGCTGAGATCCTCCTCTCAGTGAGCAACCCTCTACTCAAGGGCACACTAGGTTCCTCTGAGCAGGATCCTCCCTGCAGACCACTATCCTCTCAGGTCTGCTACATCATTTTTTCTTTGGCTGAAGAAGTTTTCAGCACACTGATGTGCTGTTTATTAATAGAATCGTGCAGTATTTGGGGGTTTGGAGGGAACCACTTTTGGGTTTTCCAGTGGATGCGTGTGCTCTGTGTAGTGGTCAAGCAAATCTAGAGAGCATCGACATTTATCTGTTTTTACATGAAATGGTCGTCTCTGTCTCTTGCTTAACGGAACTTTTTAGTGTGTCGTCTGCCCTTTGTTGACTACTTTTAAATTATGGTCTCTTTCTAGTGCAATCTTGCAGCATTATGGCTCAAGATGTGCAGGAAATTGCTTGTGGATCTCCTTGGAAATTGTGGCTAATTCCTAAAATGAAAGGTAGCTGAAATCTATAAAAAAGACTGGTTAGAATCCATTGGAAGCAGCAGGCCCCACTGTGGTGGTGCCTCATCTTGCATAATGGTTGCAACTCCTCTAGTGGCTCTGCCGCAGTTATACCAGAATGAAGTAGAATTGGTTTTCAGTATCTTTTGATTATCATAAGTGTGCAGGAAGGCTTTGCCTTGGAAGGTGGATGTTAGAGAGAGTTCTTCATTAACTCCTTGAAGACCTAGTTAGCTGCAGTACCCAATACCTGTTCTGATTTCTTCAAAGTATTTGCATCATTTGGGGTTTGCTTTTTTTTTTTTTTTTTTTAATAAATAATTAATTGTGTTCACTACTCTTAAAACAGGGCTGACAAACTTAGTTGTGAGTATCTTGACTGCCATGGTGGGGCCAAATTCAGGACATTCTCAGCATAAAAGGGCTTTAAAGTGCACATCCTCATCCTGCACATGAAGTGAAGGGTTCTGTGGCACTCTCTGCAGGATTCAGCTTGCAGGAAAAGCAGCATTCTTAAGTTTAAATTTGTTCTAGTTGAGATAAAAATCCAGTAGCAGCTAGTTTGCCTATGATGCTTGCTTAGTCATGGCAGTCCTTTCCAAGGGGTCTGGGAAAACTGTGCTTTGTGAGGGGAGGGGTATATCTCATTTCCTTTGGGATGGGGAGAGAGATGTGGAGGGAATGTTTAGTATGATGAAACCCAGCTGTTGTCTGTCTTTATTGCTTAACAAAAGGTACAGGGCAAACTATTACTCCCTGTCTGTTTTAAAAACACCCTTGAAGAATGTATAATTAATGCAAAACATCAGCAGAAAAAGTAATCATCTCTGGGTTATGCTGTGAGTGATGTAGCAGTGAAACTAGGTGGGGAGAGTGCTGGATAAAAGCATTTTTAAACTTGGAGTGCTTCACATCCGGGCTTTCTATGCTGTAAATCTCACCCTAAGAGTCGCTTTTTTGTTCTTCCCCAATGACTGGCTGATATCTGTTGGGAGTCCATCCAGGCTCAGTTTCCTAAGCTTCTCCAGGGCCTTGCTGTGGGCCCTAATCCTCATCACCCATCAGCGACTTCCTCTCCCCATTGCAGGCAGGGTTATCCCTCCTTGTACCCTTGACCACCTCCTGTACTTACTCCAGGTGTGGCTGGTTGCCACCATTGCCTTCCACTTTTTTTATTTTTATTTGTGCACTTGGCACTGAAAAGCCCAAACAGAGACTGTACGTATTTGTTTTTATGCTTTTGTTTGTTTATTAACAAGAGCATTCCCAGAAGAAACTAGGATAACTGTAATTCAGGACTGTTTTATAGAGTGGTGTGAGTTAATATTATTGGTTGGTACATTTAGTCTTGTGCAGCTGCCCACTCCCCAAGTATTTTTCTCTTTCAAAACAAACCAGAAAAGACCCCTTTAGCAGCGTGAGGAAGAATGTTGATGGAGAGGAGGAGCTCCTTCTGCTGAGGGGAACCTGTTAGCCCTGTCAGGATGGAAGAGGCTCATCTAGCATGGTGTTCCTCATGAGTTATGGTGTTGGACCTCCAAAAAGAAGCTTTAAGCAAAGAAGTGATAGCTTAACTGTGGTGGTGCCAGAGCACTTGGAGGACCATGCTGAAACATCCAAGATTACAGTGATACTGCATTATCTTTCTTCACACCCAGCCATAAGACACCTTCTCCATACTCTCCTCTTTACCAGGCACATAGACAAAAGTGCATATACATTTCCATCTGGTCTCATTCAGGAACCGTGCCAGCCTTGCTATGTGTTAAGTAGCCTGTTCAATAATAGCTTTATTTTGGCATTGTGGGCAAATATTTTATGGATTAATTAGCCTGTCTTGTCACGATATGCATATATATTTATATATAGTCAGAAAGTACTTAATTCTAGCCAGAATGTGACTATTAGATTTGATTTGCAACATAAATACCCATCATAACCCCTCAGCTCTTCCCTAGTGACACACTGCAATGCACAGAAGAGAGGACTTTATGAATGAGATCAGTCCTGTACTATCTGGGTACGGTAATTCCTCCCAGCTAAACTAATTTCATTATCTTGCTGTAATGTTTACAGCTGCCTGTGAGATAATAGGTAGTGTATCTTTCCAGCATTCCCACTTCTGCATCTAATCGCAGAGCCAGAGCAGGAGGACCTAGGAGAAGGGTCAGCAGGAATTGAAAATTAGCACAGAAATTAAACACTAGTCAAGTTTCCCCAGGTACTGCAGGTGCGTGCCTGTCTGGTGTAAAACAGAGCCTCCTACTCCCTGTCTGGTGCTAATAGTTTCTATGAGCACAAAGGCTGCTTAATCAACACAATCATTAGCATGTAGCTCTGCTTTGTTGTGCAGGTAACACCAAACTCAAAGAAAATACTTGCCTCTGATGGTATCTCCACTTAGCATTCTTGAAGGTCCTGGTGATCCAGACCTGCATGAGAGGCTGTGGGGTGGTGGGAGAACCATATGACTGTGGGTCCCAGCTGGGGTACTGACACCAAGCAGCACAGGGGCCAACCTCTGTACTGACACTCCCACCCAAGGGAAAGCCCTCTCCCTTAGAAAGGTGTCCATGTGTCCTCTTCCCTAATCCCCCCTAGATCCAATACTGTAACAAAAATAATTAAAAGCACGATTACTTTTAGTTTTACCCTAAGGATTCAGGTGAAATCTGTTTCCTTACTGAATTGATTCTGTTTGAGTGCCTGGTGGTTTTTAACTTTAGGGTGTCATTAGTCTGGCAATCATTATTTGACAAAACTAACTTCATGGACAAAACCAAAATGCAGTAGTTATAGTAGCCTACAAAAAAAAAAAAGAAAAAGAAAAAAAAAGAAAAAAACCCACTTAATAAAACAGTCATTGTAAGATGCTTTGCGGACATTTGGGAATCTTGCTTCAAGGAATGGACAAAGAATAGTTGATCAACATGTCAACATGGGACCTTCACTCAAAAGCTGTTCAAGTTTTCCACAATTCCACATCTTTACCATACAGTCCCACTGCGAGAGTGGCCTATATAATTGGCTTTGTTTTACAGTAGGGGGAAGCAAATCACAGCGGAGGTGAGTGACCTGCACAAGGTCATATGAGGAGGCCATAGCACATCAGGGATGCTGAACCAGGATCTTACAGCAAGTATAACTTTCAGTTAACCCTTGTGCCTCTCTCCTGCTCACTCTAGTTGTTGGAGCTGATCAAAGAACAGATGGGGGAAAAAAGTCAGATTTGTGTCTCTTTTTTCAACCAATAGAAAGCCAATTATTTTTCTCAAGGACTCCTTGCAGCTGCTTTGACACTCTCCCCAAAGGATTTTCTGGTTGTTTTTTTCCTGTTTGTTCAGCCTTTTTTTGTGTGGAGGGGAAAGGGGAGGCTGGGTAGCTCCAGAGCCATCTAGGACAAGACTGAATATCTTATTCCCGGGAGAAAGTAATCTGAGCTGTCCCCAAGCAAGGTGGTGATGACCTTCCTATCTGCATTGGCCCAATTGGGCTGTACTGTTTCTGTACCATTCCCTGCCTCATGCATTTCCACCTACTTATGCCTGTGGGAGAGAGTGGGATCAAAAAAAGGTCTTATAAAATGCTGCCTATTCTGCATGCTGCTGCCCGTGGTTTGGGGCAGCCAGAGGTTACACCACACTATCTCTTGTTCGCGTCTGTGCCTGTATGAATTCATTTCAAAGCACCCCTGCTTTGTAAACATCTAAGGAGTAGTATTCCTAGCACATAGATATGAAGGTGAGCCAAAGGGAAGTAACTTGAATAAGGACATGGTGTACACCAGTACCCCTGACATGGGTATTGATCTTAGTGTAAATAAAATAGAGGGAGAAGTAGAAAAAGGCACTTTAAAAAAAGACTCATTTAATTTACAAGTTATATGACCAGTTTAGATTGAAGTAGTACCAGGTTCTGAACTGTGTGCCACCTACTATTCCTAATGCTTTTGGAGCTGGCCTGGCAAATTGATCAACCACTGCAAGAATTCAAGAGAACCTATTTCCTCACTTGCACAGTGCAAAGAGTGCTTTGACAGATCACAGAGTAGGAATATATAGTTAGAATCTCTTTTGGGGAGCAAATTTCTTTTGTGAAATTGGTGCTCAATTTATCTGTCAGGGTTGAAAGGGAAAAAGATGCAGAAGCATCTTTTAAGTCCACCAGCCACATCCCTTTAAGCAATTCATGCTGTGCCAACCGGTTTTATAAAACTCTCTATTTCATGTAAACTCCATTTAAGTCTAAATAATATCAATGCCCTGCTATGGTATTTCCCTTCTCACTGCTGATAATTACCAAGTTATTTCTGCTATAAACAAAGCATGTTCTTCTGTCTCTCTGACTTATCATACCTGGTCCCAGAGCAGTTTGCTTTTAAACATACCAATAAACTGCACTGAAGTCCACAAGGCTGTTCCAATACTTAAGTCCTGTTCTGGATCAAGATGTCAGGATACTGTAATGAAGTATTTACAGCTTTGCAATTATTTCCATGGTGACCACAACATGACCTCCAACTATTTGTATACTTGGTATCCCTGAGTAGTAGACTAGGCAAAATGGGGATGGATAAAAAACCTGTGCAAGGAATAATCATAATTTCCCATTGAATCCCCTTCAGCGACATAGTCCTAGATCATTTGTACAGCATGGAGAAGGATTCTCTGCTATCCTTCAGCTCCCATCAGTGGCTGGGGGCAGTTGCAGAAGGGATGCATAGGACTGGACTGAGATTTTCACTTGCTGGCTCAGTCTACTGGAACAGAGTGGGAGCATCCTTCCATTGTGCAAGTGTCACTGTGTGTTGCATCTCTAAAACCAAGTCTTACCTCAGATTCTTCCTTCTGGTGCCTGTGTCTTCAGGTCATCTACACTTAAGAGGAAGCAGGGCATAAGCATCTGAAGAAAAAAGCTGGCCCAGTGTGTCATAATTATTAATATTTACGGCTATCAGCACAATTCTGCAGACCATCTAATCTCGAGCAGCTTTGAAATTCAGTGCTTTTCAAAGCACAATTTTCCATCAGAAACAGATTTAAGAAGGACTTCTTTTCCTCTTGGAAAAAAAAGACCACAAGAAAACAACACAAAAACAGGCTCCTACTTTTCTCAGGACATAATTTACATGATATAATTTATATTGCTATTAAATAAAATGTATACCATATCGTAATGTGGTAGGGTCTCTTTTGCAGGATTTCTGAAGCAAGTCTTCATTAAGCCACTGTAATTGATTTGTCAGATATCTCAAAGCTACTTGATATCAGAGTTACTTAAATGTATGACAGAGTTTTCCTTAGCAACAGGTTGTAATTTCAACCAGGATGGTAAATGTGAGGTCAGAAGCTGATTGCTGCAAATCTAGAAGGTTAAAATACGCTGCACATCCTTGTTTCCTGTTTCAATAACATCCTGAATCCTGGATGAGCAAAAGTAAATACTTGGATTCCTTAGGAACCACAGGTATTGTTCTCTTGGAATGGTCATTTAATGTTAAGTGTGTGTTGTGTTTATTGCATACATATTTATGTTTGTCAGACTGGCATTAAAACCAGCCTCCATGTGATGCAGGCCCCTCAGGTGCAGATTTAGTTTCTAGCCCTGACACGAGCAAGTATCTGTTACATTCTCAGAGGCTGTGGGTCACTACAGACAGAGCTGCTGGAGCCGTGGTGCTGTTGGGGGAGGTTTCACTGTTAACAACAGGCATCCTAACATGGGCAGGCATCCCAGTGCCAGGAGCAGCCAGAAAACTTACTTCTGGAAGCTGAACTGAGCAGGCCAAATGCATAGACTAGGGCATACCAGTGATTTGCAGCTTCAGTAAGTGTTTGACTGGCACCAGGCTGATGCAATCCGAAACACCAGAGGTCTTTTGTTAAGTCCCAGAGTTAGTGTGTTTTGCTAATGTGGTGGTAGAAAATATGACATTATGGCAGTGGCAGCAGTTTCCAGTTGGAATTCCAGCAGGAATAGCAAGGTCAGCATAAGAAGGAGATACTCAACCAGATGGTGCTTCAAGTCCCATTCTTCACTTACTTCAAAGGTGACATGGTGGAATATTTGATATTTTTTATGTACACTACTGATGGTAGTGCAGGACTCATGGTTATCCCAGCTTTATTTACAGGATGTGTTCTATAAAGGGTAATAAGGACATGTTTTCAGGTACCACCCAACTTTCCATATTCTCCTTCCCTTAAAAATTTCTCATCTTCCATGGAACTGTTTCATGCTCATCTGTTGTTTAATAAGATAATGATCCTTTTCCCAGCTCTGTGCATGTTAGAATCACAGAATTTTTTAGGTTGGAAAAGATGGCTAAGATCATAAAGTTCAACAGTTAGCTGACCACTGTCAAGTCCATATCTAAACCAAGTCTCTCAGCACCATGTTGCCTCTGGGAAGACAAGGCACATTAGAAGGCCAAAAGTTCAGTAGACTTAAGTGTGTTGAAAGTAGGTCTTTGTCCTCAGACAGTGCAGTATGGGGCTTGCTCTACATTTGCTGTTTTACCATTGACTCCAACTGTCTGAACAAAGCAAAGAGAGCAAGCAGGATTCAGCTGCAAGCTGGGATAGGATGAATTATTGTAAATAACTAAACTGAGCCATTAGAAATAAGTTGCTAATGTAAGCAAGATTAACTTGATGTGCTGCCTGAAATGAGATATTAGAGATGATAGGGAAGAGAGAGAAAACTTTTCATTTAGATGGAAACAGGACGGATTAATTAAGTGGTGGTGAACAGGGAACCTTGCTTTGAATTGATATGAGGCTTGCAGTGCTAATTTAACACAAAGTACAGCTCCCAATTTGTTATTAAATTAAAATGGCTTTTAAAATTGTTTACTTTCTTTTTTTCCTTTTCTACTTCTGTGCGGCAAAATGATTATTCTGGCTAGTTAGAGAAACCAATCAGAGCAGCAGAAAGAGTAGGTTGAAAAGGGGAAAGATTGTTCTGTTGTGTAATTAAGAAATATACACTAATATCCATGACATCATGAATAAGCACTTCAAAGTGTTAAGTATGCTCTGTATTGCATATTAAATGAAACAATTAGCATGCTAACAAGCTTCTGTGGACATACACTTCAGGAAATGACTGTTTCTTATTTTTTTAGTCTAAAGATCTGCTCACCTAACTGACAAATAGTATTAAGGATTAATGAGGAAGAAACATTATCCTTTTTCTTCCTTTCCCCTTTTCTTGCAATTTTCAAAGCAGTTAATTTGGGAGACTTTGCAGTTACCCCATACAAGGGAGCTTTTTCTACCCCAGTCAAAGTACATGATGGAAATGTGAGATATGGTTTGTGATAGACAAATCCTATGGAACAACAGGGGAAATAACCTTGTAGTGACATTGCTTCTTTAGTCTCAAACAAAATTTACTCTTGACAGGAAGGATTCCATGTAATTTATTGTAGAATACCTCAACAGTAGCAATTTGTCATGCGTTGTGATGTAATTTGAAGGGTTTATTTCTTAAATGAATTATGGATTATGGATTACATCTGTATATCAACAACAGAGCTGTATCTTTTATGTAAATATTCCCTCAACTTTTCCTTCCTCTTCCAATCCATTCTCCCTCATACAGATGACTTTTTTCCATCTAATCTTTTAACTAATAAGGTGTTTAATAATTTAGCAACCTAAAAAATGAGCATATTTCAAAGGAGTTGGTATCAATGGTAGTCTAAGAGCCTCAGGCTACAAAAAAGTGGATGAGGTTACCAAAGTTTTAGAGTCAGGATCCCAACTGTCTTTCTGCTTCAGGCAGCTATTTTATTAAAGTTGGTATTAAACAACACTGCCTAAGGTCTGATTAACAATTTATGACTTCCTAAGAAGGATTAGCAGAAGCCTATCATTTTTATATTTAAATCTTAATTTGCATCTAAGAGAAACCATACCCAGGTTTCTATTTTCATTATTTATTATTTTTATTATTACTATTGTGGCCTCTGAAACATTGCTTATGCGTGAACATTGCAAGCACCAGTTTGTTGTGCTGATATGTTAGTACCTCATCCCCTCGTGTGTCAGAGGGAAAACTGGCGTCTTGTGTCCTGTGATGGGCTTGATCCTGGAAAATGGTGGCTTTTGTCTCATTCTGAATTCAGTTGCTCTTTACTGTCCCTGAAGTCCATAGGGACAGAGAGTGATCTGCACTTAGCAGTCAGGCTGGGATCTGCAAGACCGGGAGCTGAACGTTGTCAAGCTAACATTACTTTGGAGAATGAAATTCAGATGTACGTGAGCAAGGCTTGCCTGACATACCTTCCCAGAGAGGAATTCTCCTTTTTGACATTTACTTTGTGCAACTAGTAGCAACACTTTCTCAGTGTTTTAGTTTCCTATAAGCCTCCCAGCCTTGCTTTTGAGGTTGCTGCTGTGCCACTGCTGCTAGGAGAGAGGTCAGGGGATGATCCTCCTGCCATGTTCTGGGATGCAGCAGACCAGGAGCTGTTGCTTTTTGATATTACTGAGGCAGCCCAGAAAGGAGCATGCTATCAGATGGGAAAGGGGTAGTGAGTAGATACCAGTAAATCTGCTGGCCAAACTTTGCTCACTCTCCTGTGTATGAAATCAGGCCAAAGATGTACACCTTAGTGGAACAGAGTGGAATTTATTCTACTTCTGGCAAAGCTATTTTTGATTGATTGGGTTTTTTTTGTTTAGTGTTCAAATATAAAATAATAACAATGGCCTGTTCTGTTATCTATTTTCAAACTGACCTAATACCCCCCTTGACTGTCTTCTCTGAGTTCAGCTGCTTCAGAAAATTGTGTGGCATATTTTCTTTTTTCCCCTTGTGTATTTTCATTTCTGATACTCTTCAGTGGATTTAACACTCATTTCACTAAGGGCTGGATGTGGTGGTCATAGCCTGTAGAGCTAAGGGAAAAGATTGTCAGCTAGGGGCTATGAGGTCCACTGGCTCACAGCAAGGGAGATGTTATTTTGGTCTTCTTGAGCTTATCTAGTCAGTAAGACACTAAAAGGCTCTAAAGAAATGTTGGTATTTAAGCATTTTCATTGCTTTATTTGAACTCTCAACATGTCCATGGCTTTTCTTTTAATCAATAGCATAGTTTTTGTCTTGGTCTTTCAAGGATCTGCTGTTAGGAGGACTCTGAGAACTGCAGTCAAAGTCTTGTGATGCTTGCATTAGGCATGTGCTTGTGGGCTATTACTGTCAGTGGGATTTAAACAAATGCTCAAAAGATTGTGCTGAATCAGGAAGGAGTACCTATGAGGAATAAGGCCCTTAGATTCTGGATTAACTACACTGAAGGTTTCTAGCTTTTTCTTTAGTTGTGACTAAAATTTTATATAGTCATAGTTTCAGTTAAAAGAGGACAATTGAATACTATTCCATTGATTTCCAGGGAGCTGTAATGATAAATATGAGCTGAAAAACCAGACCAAGGAAACAGAAGAAAATGCATGAATAAATTATCAACAGTGGACATGTCCAGAAACTGAGAGCGGTCAGCTTTCCCCACCCTCTCCTCCCTCTCCTGTTAAAAACTCCTCAGCAATGCAGCCAGAGAGCAGGAATGGTATCATGGGACTTCTGTGGCCAGAGACACAGCAACCAACAGTGCAAGTGAATAGTTCATATTTGATCTGTGTAGTGAATTATTCATCAAAACTATTCTACAGCAATATATATTTATTTGTATGGCATTAGTGTCTACAGGTCCTAATTGTGTGAAGCAGTGCTCTAACCTAAGAGAGTCCCAGCTGGCAAATACGTCCAGAGAAATCAGTCTTAGCTGCAGGATTATTTGACCAAAATACAGCTAACTTCACAGGAAATCATATTAGAAGAGAGTGGTTGAGTTCTACCCTGTAATAGATGTGTAAGTTAAACATGTCAGCTGTGCTTTTGTCCAGTTAAAGCATACTTATTAAAAAAGATAGCTGTATGCCTACTGTATTATGATTCATTCTGTAGCCACTGGAATGGTTTTTAAGTCTTCTGTGTACAGAATTTTCACGTGAGGTCAAAGTGATTTTTCAGTCACAACAATGGCTGCTTGGTTCCCTTAAATGAATCTGAAATAGAAAAAAAAACAACCACTAGGTCTGACTATAACACAGTCTTATGTGGAGAAACAGCACAGTATCAGGCCTAATGTAGGATATCACAATTCTTTAAAGAAAGTAAGAGAAAGAACTAGGAAATAAAAAGTGAGGTACAAAACATTTTCTTGGAGCTCCTTGAGGTCAGGGGAGACCATACTATGTGACTTCAGTAGTCCTCAGGATAAATTTTACCCTCAGGGCCACACATTTTTCCAGTGTATTTGTGGGTAGGACTGTTGCCAGCAAAATTACCTGTTATTTGCTTTGTTTTTCATTTTATTTCTGTTTTTTGACTGCACAGTCTGAACTAGATAAACTGTTCAACCTTGGCCAATAGGTACTTTGTGGTTTTGCCAGGTTCCATTCTGCAGCAAGTGTTAACAGAGTTTTAAGGGAAATGCTGTGGTAACTATGTTACCACAGTTTGTCACCATAAGCAAAGAGGGAAAAGAATCTGGGACTATCTCACACTAGAAGGGATATTTTGGTTGCCTGTGGGATTTTTTTCCCTCTGTCAGAAAAGCATGGACATAGTGTATTCATCAAAAGAACTGCTAGATGAAAACAGTCAGTCAGCACCTGGTTTGTAAATATCTCTCAACCTCTGCTTTTGGATGCTTGTTACTAGTAGAGTTCCACCACACAACAACGCTCTAAAATGTTCTTATGTGGATGTCATTTCTAGGAGAACATGTGGATATCAACTTGCAGTGAATTGTCAGCTAGCCTGAGTCCAAGCCATAAAGCCAAATACCTTCCCATGATGAAAGTTGTGCAGATGGCCTCATCTTGACATGACTGACTGAGGGGAATGCATGAAGTTGTGATCTCTTAACATATACCCCTGCCTTGTTCTCTGAATCTCATCAGAATGAGCAGACACCCAAACCTGCATTCACACACCCCAGCTTTAAATGGGTTACTGGTATTTCGCACTTTGCTGCTTGAGTCTTTCTGCTGCTTCAGCCCAGCTCTGAAATGTGTCCCTCCAGGTTAGCTTGCATAAACATAGAGCCCCAAATTAGCATTGCAAGCAACCATTGCCCTCAAAAACCAGTAGTTTGTCTGTGCTCAGTGTGTATTTGCCATCTGTTAATGCATTAAAAAAGCAAAAAAAGAATCTCGGCCAAGTTCTTACTTGGGAGTAAATCCATGTCTAACTCCAGTAACTTTAAGGAACTGTCATCGCCTTTACCAGCTGATGTACGGCCTCTGCGACTGCAAAGCAAAGGATGCTTTGGAGCATTTTGGCTGTGCATTATTTCTGCATGCCTGAACGGATGCCAGGGGGAGGGAGTACGTTTTCACAGAGGCAGCCTTCTGGTTGTTGTCCACTGTGCAGAACAGGGTGTATACCTATGCACTGCAAGTCTTCTGCACTTCTTAGCTGCTTGGCTCTTTGCACAGCTCACATACCTTGTAATATAAATACTCAGCTTTGCTTTCTCAGCTCTTACCCTTCCCATGCAAAGTCAGAAGCGTGGACACTGTGCCAAAAATAGGAAGCTGAATCCTAGCTCCTTGCAGAAATCTCTTTAAAAGCTATAAGCAAAGAGGGAAAAGGATCTGGGACCATCTCACACCAGAAGGGGTATTTTGGTTGTCTGTGGGATTTTTTTCCCTCTGTCATAAAAACAAAAACAATTAAAAGATTAAAATTACAACCCCAGTTCTTTTAGACACAAGAATGAGCATTTTACCCTGAGTCCTACTCAGGAGGAGTAGTGTGTGACAGCCTGGCTTGTGCTACACCATTACTATTCAGGCCACTGGCACTGGAAAAAAATACAGGACTGTCAGTGCAAGAAATGTGGAATGGTGACAATCTGTAAAGAATAGGATTGTGTTTTACCTTTAAAATTCTGTCTATTTTCAAAAAGAAAAAGTCTCTTAGCATTTATCTTTTTTCCCACAATATGGGGCATTGATAAATGCCTCTGGAGGAAGGATATTTTTGGACAGAACAGAACACACTCCAAAAGTTTTTAAATAATGCTACTTGAACAAGGTAGTTCAGTAAGAATGTTTAAACGGCCTCATTAAAGAAATTCAGTATCTTCACAGCTCACTCTCACATGCCTGTCTCTTTCAATAAACTATTACTCTGCCATTGAGAGCACCTGGCTTGCTGGCTGATATCACACATCTTTCAGTATGTTGATACCAACGTTGCTGTTATTCCTCAGGGGATTGGCAAGCAAAGGGCATTTTGAAAGCCCTCTACCTTCAAGGCCCCTACTCAAACCCCCATCTAGAACAGATGCCAGCAGTCAAAAGCACCATTAGTACCACCTAATGGCTCTTCACAGGACTGTGTAAGCAAAACAAATATTTAATTCCCTTTCATACAGAAAAAAAATAGTGGGTTGTAGTAGGGGGTTGTACTAATAGCATCATCTGTTGAGAACTTCAGTGGCACCAGTGCAGAAGTGGTGTGGAGCATGGCACTGCAAAGTGAACTCTAGGCTCCTTGGTGGGCTGGGCTGAATAAATGCTCATTGCTGCTGTTAATCCATTAACTGTTCTGTAGACAGATAAAAACCTTCAGCCTCTGCAGCTGCCAGTGTCTATACTGCAGAATCAGCAGACAGATTTAAAGGGGGGGAAAAAAAGGGCTCATTCTGAGGTAGCTGGTTTACCCTGGAGACAGGCATGGGAAGATACCTTGAACTTTTGGGACCCTGAGTTACTCAGAGCCTGCAGCCTGTGTTTCCTCGAATCTGCAGACAGGGGAGTCTCTTATCTCAGAGTGGAATTCACTTTTCTCCCATTGTACTTGTGTGGTGAAAGACTTGCAGTGTATATACCCACTTTAGGCCACATGTTTAAATTGTAAAACTTTGACTTGTGATATCTCCTATGATGGAGGAGGAATGGGAAAGGGGGCAGGAAAGATACTTACAGTTTTGCAACGACTCATCCTGAAAAGGAATTGGGTAACTCAAGGTTTAAGTGTCAGTGCCCTCTCTCTCTTTCATGAGTGATTTTACTCATGCTGAGTTCATATTTTTTTCCTGAAGTGCATTTAATCACTACTTTTTAAGATCTGTATGCCCCAGAGCAAATGACTTGCAAATTTGCAATGGAAAAAGTATTTCATGAAGCCAGTGGTGACTCACTTGAATAGGTTTTTGCAGACCTGGATGTTGGGGGTTGAAGATTGTCTGAGTATACAAACTTTGTAGACATGCACCTTAACAGAAGCACAGGCATGCAAAAAGAGACCGTATGGCATGTAATTTTAAGTAGAACCGATTTCGCCCTCACACAAATAGGTGTATATGTATCTAGAATGCATATATCTGTTCATCCCATGCAGACATCTTTTTCTTCCACTTAAATCCAAGTCAGATCTAAAGCTCCGCCTTTAATTTTCAGTTCATCAGGCAGACACATCAGTAATCGTCCAAGGAAAAAGCAAAGCAAAACCAAATGAAATTTATAACAGGACATGTTCCTGTTTTCTGTCATTTAGACTGGTCAAATGACAGGGCCTACAATCACTCTTACTTAAATTGGTCCTTCCTCTCCACTGGAGATCCTGGTGACATTTTCAGTGAACTTCTATGAGTTTGCAAGGTTGAGATTTTACACATAGATTCTAATGAAATTATTGTCAGCTTATGTGACTAGAAGCAATTAATATTTTGTATTTTAGTTTTTTGCTGGTGTTTGTTGTCCACTCTTAGCATTGATTTCCTTAAAGCTCTGACCTGTTAAGGTAAATATGTTATTATACAGGGATTTTACTAAAAAAGTAAAATCTGTAGCTTTTGCATATATAGAAAGCCTTCAAGAAATGAAGTCTAACAAAGGAAAAATATAAAAGAAAAATCTTCAGTTATTTTTCAGTCAATCCAACTTATGATTTCTTTGGAGACTTGGGGTTTTCAATACAGTAAATTTAACTGCAGTAAATTATTACTTCCTTGCTAACTAATTGCTTATTACATTACCAGCAAACTTATCTCTCAGTTTTCTGGAGCTAGGCACATTTTGGGACTCCATATTTCTATTCCTGTGGTCTCACTGGCCCACCCGTATGCAACCTGGCCAAAGACACACAGATGCCTTGGTCACAAGTGGCCTAATAAAACAGAAATGTATCAAGTAAAGGTGAATGATAATGACTGTAACACTTAACACTTGCATGTTCCTCTGTGTCCAAGTGATTCACAGGCAGGAACTAATTACAATATATTCAGTAATAATAGTATGTGCAGAAAGATGCTAAATTGTGCTCTTATTGTGATAAACTGCTGTGTTGGGATAGGAATTCGCTGGATTACAAGACAGAAGGAAGCAGCTTTAGAGTAATCCCTCTGTAACCTTATGCACCCAGGTTCCTCACTGGAGATGGCACACATCCAGACTTCCCTACAAACACCTACCTGCTCAGGAGAGATTTGTACCTTGCCTGCATTGCCTTTGCTTCAGCTGTGTTGGTGCAAAGGGGACACAGGGCTACAGGAACTTCTACCTTTGTCTGTGATAGGACACAGGAAAAGGGTTGGGAAAATATTTTTTTAACAGCCACAGATTTAAAGAAAGCTGACTAAAACCTAAAGCATTCTCAGTTACATGCTGCAGAGCAAGAAAAGAAAATCTCTGCTGCTTTGCTGTACTGCTGTAGCAGAGTCATCCTGTGTTTTTTCCTTGAATTATGTGATGTCACAAAATATTAATTACTTGAGCAAAAAGAAATAAGATTGCAGGGGGAAAAACAGATTTGTAATATTAACCTGATCATCGCAACAGATAATAGATAACCTCATACTTTATCTTGTGGGAATAAAGATAGCTTTTTTTAAATACTTAAAAAATTTCCCATTTCTAATGAGTTGTCTAGAAACAAAGGAAAAAGCATCATCCATGTTTTTTTACATTTACATACTTGTAGAAAAACTTTAAAGGGAAAATTCCCGTTTCAATGTCATCTTCAACTTCAGCCAATAACACTTTCCAGGAATTAAGTCCACTGCATGGAAGAGGTGGTGGCAAATACTTTCTAAGAAGTAACTAAATGGTGTGTGTTGTGCTTTCTCACTACTGAACCGACTGCTCTCCAGGCTCTTGTGTGGCTGCCCTGGAGCTGCTCCTTGGGGGTTCCAGGACATGGTGATGCAATTACCTTTGTCCACCAGGTTCCAAAGTCATTCTGGATAAGAGGGAACTATTAACCAAAAAAGTTGTAGGCATTAAATGAACTTTGGAAACGAGCAGGGCATTCCGTTGTCTTGGCCAAGCTCCAAACAACAAGTTCATGGCATTTCTGAGCTTGCCCAGCACACCTTGCTGAAGGCAATTTTACTTTTCCTTGTAAGGGATGGTGTGTAGATGAGCTTCCCTATCAATGGATGCTTCAGGCATGGGTGGTCTTAAAGAAATATAGAGACACTAAATAGCAGTGGTGGATACCTTAGTTACTAGCAGTGTGTAGGGTTATGGAAGAACACCCACCCTCAACTTAAGGTTCTTGACATTAAAAATTGATCTTGAAATACCATCTCCGTAAAATCCATAGATTACTCATTCTAATGCAAGAGATAAGGCGTTCCTGAATGACTTCCGTGTTTATAACATAGATTTAACAACAGTGGATGTTGCCAGTTTAATGGGTGGTAACAGCTTGGTTTGTATTCTTTCAACTGGTCATTGCTTAAGCAGCATTCAGTGGCAGTTTCCCTGGGCTAAACTGCTGAATGTCTTTTTCTCTCAGCTTTCTAAAAATTAAGTGTACCTGTAAATGATAGCCTGCAGATAAAAACTTAGCCAAAATTGCAACTGGAGCTCATTTAAAGAGGTCATTATTTCTTTTATTTGACTAATAAAAAAAAATTTGGTCCTTTCTTATTGGCAAGGAGTATGATTACTTTTCAGTAAGTCCTGTAACTTAGGTGAATTCTAAAAGCAATTTTAAAAGGTATTACAGCACAATTTTACCACAGATAACAAACATGCTTAAACCATATAAGCAATATCTACTTCACCTAAGCTTTCATGGTGATCAAAGCATTACAAACATGGAAGATATTAATTTTTTGGCAGAATAGCGTAGCCTATGATCTATTTAACTAAAAAAAGTTAACTTTCTAAAATGCTGCTTTAAGAAAAGAATAGCAAACAGCAGGTGTTTACACTCAGACTTGGGCAATACATTAAACAGAAAAAAAAAAGAAAAAAACCAAGACAGGGTCAAAAAAAAGCCACAAACAAAAAAATCCCCAGTTACCCAAATAGACTCTGGAAAATGAAAATGATTAAAAGAAAAAAATCTCTGATCAAAAAACATCTGCATGCTAATCCTGGTGTTTTCAAGTGGAACAACAGAGTAAGAGGAAAAAACCCACATATTTAAAAAGAAATGTGAGAAGCAAACAAAAAAATAATGATGAATGGAAAAATACGACCAAGTCAGAAAAATTCAGAGAAAGAAACAGATTGAATCTGCGCATTCCTTCACAATAGAGCTGCTGCTGGTGTGACTGCAAATTCAGCAGTGTGAATATTATAATAAAGAATGTCAGCTCAAGCAAAATGTTTTAAAACCTTCCTATTAATAAGCAGATAAACTGCTTAAAAATACTGATTACATTAGGAAAAAAGGGAAGTGTTTGGGTTTTATGTTTCCATTCCTTTCATCTGCTAGAACACATTTAAATAGCAGATGTCTCTCCCAGGCAGTGTTTGATAGCAGTACTGTTGATTTTGATACCGAGGTGATAAGATCATCTTTATGGAGGGGTTCATTGCTATGCTGCGGGTCCTGGCGCTTGCTGGTACCTGTGCAAGGGCCAAGTCCAGTGCCAGGCAGAGATTCCAGAGCAGCAGCTGAGCTGGTTGACTCTGCCCGTCAGCAGGATGGATGAGGTGCTGGTACAGCGGGGCTGCTGACAGCGGCAGGGAGGGGTGGGGGATCTCCACATCGCACTCTGCTGCACAGCCCTGTAGGCTTGCCCTTCCAAGTGCTGCAGACAAAGAGCACAGCTCTGTAGGATGACAGGCAGCAAGTGCTGCGCAGCACATTGTCCCAGGTTCGGACCGGAACAGGAATGCGTGAGGCCGAGCTCCCCAGCGCTGTGAAATGGGGATGCGATGTCAGTGCAAATCTCTCTCATCTCTGGAGTTTGGAAATTTTCTCACACTCCAATGCAATTAAAGTCACTGCTGCTTTTTGTAATAGCAAGACAAAGCTATCAGGATACCAGAGGAGTGCAAAAAAAATTTGATTTAAGCTAAAATGAGAATTAGCTCTGGCATTCACAAGTTAGCTTAGATGAGCCCAATCTTGCAAATACTTCTGCACATAGATAATTTTAGAGACACGAATAGTCTTGAGCCATTATGCGCGTGGCCAGCTGCTCATCATTCAGAAGATCTAATCATTACATGCAGTGATCTTAAGGAAGATCATCATTACAATGTAGCTTAAACCCACACCGTTTTACATCTCTTTAAGATACTGTTCCAACACAAATAATTCAAAGTTGGCTGAACTGTGAAAAAATGACAGCTGAAAAATAACTGCTGATGTATATATTCATCCTAGGCTCGAAGGAAAACATTTGTCACTTGGAAAGCCACTCTGAGCTTGCTTTTTTAGCACCCAGAAGTATCAGAGCATCTTAAGATTTTTGTCAGGTTCTATCTATGAGGCTGCAGTGCACTTTCTCTCCCTAATGCAGCCAGGCTCTGTGTTATGAGCAAGACAGTTTACCTGAGGTGTCATTACAAAGTGTGAGAAAATTGTCGTTATAAATCATCAATGTGAAAATAAACACAACCTCTGGGATTGCAGGAGTTTTTCCAAAATTTGCTCCTTGCTATGAGGAGAACTGTAAGCTAGCATTAGGTTTCTGTCTTTTATAGTTCCTAAAGTGCTGTTCTGCATTTCTGAGCTTCTAGAGAGTCACCATGGCAGTTAGACTGTTAAGCCAACCTTGAAGAGCAAACAACAGCACAAGCAACAGCCTGGTTATGAATCTGTAAACATTACGTCATCCATTTCAGAGAAATTTTAACTCTCTTCCCCAATCAGACAAGGACATACAAACTGCCGACACTGGTGTCAACTGTTTAGAGGCCAAAAACTTTAAACATTCTAAATAATAATTTTTAAAAATCTGTAGTAATAAAACACACATAATTACAGCCTGGTCACATCCCAGTTAGGCTATTTTTGGTCATTTACAGACAAAACTAAATACATTTCTCTTAGTATATATGTTTAATTTTGTTCTCTGTAGAAATTGCAACAAAAATAACAGAAGTTTGGAATTTGGCAGATGAGTAGAGGGGAGTGCATTCCACTACACATTTGTGTAGCAGAGCTATGCGATGCAGTATGGTGCACATCTAGATGAACAAAAGGCTTCACATTTAATGGGTAGGATTTGGAGAGAACAGGATTTAATAATACCATTTTTGAGCATGATTTTCCCTTCTCATTCTTTCATTCAATTGTTGCCTTTTCATGCTATAGTAGTTTTATGTTTTTGTATCAGAAATTTATTTACCTCCCATCCATGCCCGATCTCTCTTCATTCTGTGGTTTGGTCACCCCTGTTTGGCCACTGTTTCTTGCTGTGTGCTATTCTGTTTTAGGCTACTTAATTGGAAATGGTTAATTGGCCCTGGTATCTTATGTCAGGGAAAATAAAAACCTTTAACTGTATTAAGCTCCCATAAATATTTCACTTCATGCTAATTTCCCTGCTTCCAGCTGAGCTGTTTAAAATGCTAAAAAAACCCTACCCTTTTTTGTCACAGTTAAGTAGTTTACTAGGAAACAGTGAAAGGCTTAGCCGTTTTTGATTTAAAATGTGTATCAGTGAAGGAGATAGGGAGTTTTTTGTTGGTTTGTTTGTTTGTTTTAAGACTGGCGGTCCTTTCCCTTTTACTTTTAAATTATTTGCCGGTATCCCATCAAAGCACCGATGTAATTTTTTGTTAAACTATCAGTGGACCCAGCCTGCGGACAGGTTTAGTCCCGGGCCGGCTGCAAGGCCTGGAGCTCCCCCGCGTGGCGGCTGCGGCCGGAGCTGGGGACCGGGAATGGGGCCAGGTCACGCTTCTCCCGCCTGCAAATTTTGTACAAGTCCGTCAGAATTTCAGCCCCGCCATCAAATAAGAACATGCGTTGTTAAAACTGCACTGAAGCATCATTTTTTATTTATTATTTTTTAAAAAACCCTTTTTTTCGTTGTTTCTACTGTGCCTAGTTTTGCAAGGTTTTGTCCTAGACAGTGAAGAAGGGGGAACAAATTCCTCCAGAGAGTAAGATCACACTTCGGTGGCCTGAGCTGTCCCCTTGGGCTGTGCCTCGTTTCCAGCCCTGGAGGCCCTGGGTTCCGCAGCCCTCTAGTGTGATCCAGGGGACATCGAGTGCAGTGGTAATTGTAAGGCCAGGTCATGTCTCCAAAGAGAAGAGGAGCCTCCGTGAAGGAGGGCTGTGTTGTCTCACCAGGCAGACGGAACAAACATGGCACAAACTGTTCAGCATAGGCTGAAAGTGCGCCATCTTTCCACTGAGCATGGACAGGGGAGGCACTCAGCCATGGGATAGAACAGCGCTGTGGAAATGGCTTAAAAGGTTTTTGACACTAGCCATATGTTGCCATTCTGCTACCAGCAGTTAGTATTGATAGAACACAGTATTAGGTTCAGCACCTGGGCTTACGCAAAAAATCGCACACTGATGTGTGAATGAAGTGGGCTGACTGTGCCAGAGTAGCACCCATGTGGACCTCTCTGTGTTCAGGTGTGGGGACAAAGACTTCACAGCTGAGGTGCTGCGACGGACCTTCTGGTCTGAGCCTTGCAGAGATGGCTCCATCATCTTACTACAGCCCTTGCCTGAGTGAGCTGCAGAGCCTATGCATTGGATCAGCCTGTGCCCACCATGAGGAACGAAGGGGGTGTTTTTGGCCCCTCTTCACCACTTATATTAGCAACATGCAGGCCATGGAAGATGAATATTTTTTTGGTCAAGTGCAAAAAATCAACAAGCATGAGTGGTCACAAGGGCTGATAGCACCAACTCTTCCTCAAGGTTTTCAGTATTCTTCTTCAATACATATAACAAAGCAGCATGTTTTTACCTAGACACACTGCTGCCTCTTGCAGCTTCAATTTACAACCAGCTAGCGTCCTTTCAAAATCCTGCTTTTGAATCACATATGGAGCGCAGAGCTTAGAGGTTTCCCCTCAAACATCCCAGCCTTTCTTTACTTTTTACTAGCCCCAGTGAGAGTACTGAAGGAACACTGTATCATGCTCAGTTCATTATGTCTGTGTTCAGAGTCAAAATGCAGTAACACAGACACAGTTTTGCCCATTCGTTTCTATAAGATGGCTGTTTTAACAGCTTGGTAAAGCACTGATGCAATTGAGTTGTGTTAGTGGGGACGAAAATTGGTTAAGTTAACGGTTTCATGAATGAAAAATCAAATACCAAAAAAAGCCCAGCCTCCAGCCAGCTAGGTCTCAAATATCAATCTTTGGCTTTAAATGATTCTTCTATTGTTATTCCCTTTCCGCATTCAGGCCCTGTTTGCATTAGTGTAGATTGGCACCATTCCTCTAGTATAAATCTGTCCTCACTCAGCCCTGGAAGGCTTATCCTAAAATAGGTGAATTCGCAGACTGAGCAGAGCTTTCCTAGCAATTTTTGTATTACCCTCCGTGCAGAGAGTATAAGTCAGGACTTGGTCTAAAATGTCCTTTATCACCCTGTTGAATCCCTGCTGTGTTTAGCAGCTGGCACAACTTAAAGTAGCCTTCAGACTACTCTAAATATTGCTGAATTTCTAGTGTACTTTCTAATGCCATGTTCCCATAGCTCTAGAAGGAATCTTTTGAGACACCAAGTCCAGCTCTCCCATAATCACGTCTCCACATAATAGACACCAATTTGTGGGAGCACACAGCACACTTCACCCTTCACTATGCTCTGTAACCCACCTGAGACGTGAAGTGCAAAATGTAGAAGCAGCTTAAAAATGGCAAAACTTTGCAGTAAAGGAAAGGAAGAGATCAAGGGTATGACCTGGCAGAAACTGACGGAGAACTAGTAGTATATACGGGTGTCTTAGAGCCACCTTTATCTTTACCTTTGGTTCCGAAGCTGCTCTTAAAGCCACAGCTTGGCATGAATCAGGCTCCCCTATGCTGCTTTTATGCAGTGCTAACTTTGTAATCCTTTCTAGAAGTCCAAAGTGTTGACAAAAACATTTGTGGAACTGGTTTTAAAGACAGAGTGCTTCCCAAGTGTGTAGGAGTTTGTACCATGTGGTTTCTGCTGGATCATGTAGTGTTATAATGATGAGCTGAAAAATGCATGATAAAATAGCTTTGTTTGATACTGACCAAAAGCAAGATCTTGCTCACTGTGGTGACGTACTGCCCCAAGTCTTATGTCCCTGTCAAGATATCCCCTTCTGAAATACAGGCTTGCATGGCACATGAACATTGTTCTACAGTCCTTGTAATACATGACAATAATGAGTTAGGAATGCATTTCCTCAAACTGTACCTATACTTTTCCTACTTTCTTGTTACAAATCCACTGAAAATGCCACCACAGGCATAGTTACTATCTTGATTACTCTTCAGGGCCCACTGAGAAGGATTGTGATCCTGTCAGTCATTCTCATTTCTTTTAATGAATAATTAGATATATGAATGTGAAATATGTTCAGAAATTATTTTCAAGAGCTTGAATTTTACTTACCAGCTTTTCCATTGCTTATTAGTTAGATTGACAATGGCGTATTATTGCTCAACCAGTAAAATAGTATGCAATACTGGACACAGTGGCAGAGCTGCATTTTTCTCAAGAAAGAAGCAGTCCAAAAGCAATAACAGTTTATCTTCTTCAGAAGTCTAGCTATTTGCAAAAGTGTGGAAAAGTTTATGTCCTTATTTAATGGTATGCCTACAGCTTTGTGCTGCAGTTGAGCCAAAGGAGGCAAATCAAAAGACATGTTTAAGAGCTCTAATAAGAATATGCCCAGGAAAATAGTCTCATCAGGGCACAGATAGCTGTTAAAATCAGTGCTAACAAGGGAAGGATCTTGAAATTTTCTCGTGTGTGAGATACAGCAACCAGAAGGTCTTAAGGAAAGACTAAAAAAAACCTGTTAGCAGTATCTCTAGCATGCAGGAATCCTGCCCCCGCTCCCATTTCCTTCTCTCCCTCATGCACTTGCAATATGTTGTAAGGGTGCAAGTGTGAAAAAGGGCACAAATGGAGTTACTTGTAGGCAGTACAGAGACACTTGTCATTTTTCTTGGTGTGTGTATTTATTTTTGATGGCCAAACATCATAATTTGGCCATTATCATGGAATTAATTTGGCAGTAGGTTTTGCATCTGACGTTATTTTTGCTCTGAAATCTCACAAAGGTATTAAAAGTTATGATCTCACTTCAGGTGGATCATCTGGGCCTAATTTTCCCTGTAATCTGAATTTACTTTACACTGAAAGCCATCCTTCCACACATCCTGATATAACCATATGCTGACAATCACCACTCATTCAAATAAAACCTTGTAGAAACCAGTTTTGTATGAGAATATGAATAGTTTCTGATTGTTGACTTTATTATAAAGCAAAAGGTCTTATACTGCATTGTTTGTTGGGAAGGAGTAGGCTGGTAGGGTTTTGTTTGGAGTGTTTTGACAAGTGCGTATGTTTGACATGTATGGGCTTGACTTACCTTGTATGTTTGTGCAGTGCTGTGGGATCAGCAGAGACAAACATTGTTTGTCAGGTCGCTGTTTTATTGGTTCTCATTTATGGTATTTTTGTAATTCCTGCTATATTCCACTCTTACAGCTGCTTTGCAGAACCCTCCACTGCTCTAAGCTTTATGGCTCCATACCCAAATGTATAAATGCAGAGTCTAAGAAATGCGTGTTTTTTCATCTAACAGGAATGTGTACTGCAGGAACCTCTGCAACACATAATCCTGCTAAACCCAACTTTGCAAGTGTCCAAACAGGCATGTGTGTGGACAAACAGCAGACTGTGAATGAGAATGCTCCAGGGTCCCCACGACTGCTTTTGGAAAATCCATAATACCTCAGATTTTTGGAGTTGAAAGAAGTCTCTAACTCTACCAGATGAAGATCCCCACATGGAAAGCAGATTATCTCCATACTAGCCTATTACTGGGATCTTTGACCATTCCTCTAAAGGCTGACCATCCATCATATTCTTGCCACCTTCAGAGAAGAGACACCAGACTCAATCTGCCACATGTTCATTCTCACACAGTGCAACATTCCATATATTTTTTCAGTGCTTCAGGAGTTCAAATTCTGACTCAGATTGAACTCAACTGTAATAAAACAGCTGTGGCCTGGAACTGTTATGATGCCCAATCTTTTAACCAACGAGCTAGAAGAGACAGAAGAGCACAGATGTAGAAAATGCCACTGCACAGTGTGCTCTCCGGTTACCTGGAGGCATTAGGCTGTATAAAAGCATAGTGTCATCAAGCACTTGTGTAATTCAGCTCCTCCCCATCCTCAGTACTACCTTGATAAGAGGTATAGTTGAGCTCTTATTTCTGTTCTTTTCAGATTTTTTTGCTACGCCTTTTTGTAAAGTCAAACAAATATGAAAATTAATGACAGCACGTGAGTACAACACAGAATAATGCTATTTAAGGACTGCTGTGCCCTTGTTTCCAATTAACCTTAGTGTTTGTTATAGGTTGCATCCAGCTGCATCAATCACAGTTCCTTGTGTTAGGGGAAAACATCCATCATTATTACAGCCACGCACAGATACATACGTTATTTTCCTAAAGTATCATAGTCCTCCACTTACCAAAGAGGGCCTGTGATAGCTAGGAGGAGATGAAACTCAATTTTCCCTCACATCCGCTTGATCCTTTGGTATAATCAGCGCCACATGCACCGGGCAAGGTCACAAACTGTGGCAATGTTCATCACAACATGCAGTCTCTCCATTCTAGTGCCATTAACTGCTAAGCAACCTCTCCTTCTCCATCCCACTGTTTTTAATCTGCTAGAGCACTTCAGAGCAGGAACAGGAGAGCTCGCCTCACGGAGCTGTTTCCAAGATCACTGGCATAGACCACACTTTGAGAAGGAGTCAGCAGTGAACCACCACCCCATTTGTTTTGGTAGGATAGGGAAAAGAACATCGCAGTAGGATTTAATTTCAAGTTTGCTGGTCAGCGCCTGATTCTGGAAAGAGATTCTGATGGCACCAGTGTTACAGGCACTGTAGTGTCTTCTTTAAGTAACAATCTGATAGTTTGTAGAGAGCTGTTGCTGATCTGTAGAGACAATGGGACCAAAAGCAAAGTTAATTTTTTCCTTTCATTTTTCAAAAGGGTAGAGAGTCAGTGATGTTACTGCCCTCTGTTACAAAGGTGGTTATTTGCAGGATGTTATGATCAATGATGCACTGTTTCTGAAAGCCTGTTTGCTTAGCCTGCATAGTTTTGGCTGACTTTTTGTTCAAAGCCTGTAGTTTGTTTGAACCAGAAATTAAAGCAAACCGTACATCACTTGAGTCAAGGGTAGGAGGTTCTGGTGAATCTTGCCTAATATCATTTCATATGGTGCTTTTTGTGCTGCAGTTACATAAGAACAAACCTTTCCCAAGCTGCCTCCCTGTAGATCAGATGGGTCAGATTCACTCCCACTCCCTGCCCATCTCACAGGACAGCACCTCAGCATCATGCTGCCTCACCGTCTCTGGATAAAGGTTTGCCATGTGCAAGGGTTATAGCACCCAGATATTAGTCACTTGCTTTGAAGTTGCTCTTAGCTCAAAGAAGGTGAGGTAAAAGCTAGTAGAAGCATTATGAAGTAAGATAGGCCACAGGTGCACAGAAGTAAAAAAAGATAACCAAGTCCCTGTCTTCGAAGCAGCAACATCGGCTCTAAATATCTCACTCTGTATGTATCCAGCTGATGAGCTGACAGATCCTTCACAGCCCTCTGGCTGAGGATTTGGTTCTTATGCAAACCTATGACTTTAGATTGCATTCATGCAAGAGGATCTAGGATTTTTATAGAACCAGATGCATCT
Organism: Manacus vitellinus; assembly: GCF_001715985.3. Taxonomy (NCBI): domain Eukaryota; kingdom Metazoa; phylum Chordata; class Aves; order Passeriformes; family Pipridae; genus Manacus; species Manacus vitellinus. The sequence continues at coordinate 4,588,595 of NW_021940478.1, forward strand.
TTTGGCAGGAGGTGTATATGGAGTGTGTGTGGAATGGGCACATTCAAATTCAAATTCTCCTCTCCATTCTCTTTCTCTGTAAGGGAAATTGTTAACTCGGGGAAGACATTTATGTTCCCAGACCATTGTTTGCTTTTCCTAGTTTCAGAAATGCTACTGTACTTTTCAAGCGGCTAAGTGTGGTGGTCTCCAGCGTAGAGGATAAACAGACACCTCACTCTTGGTTTGCCAACACATAAAACAAAATGCGTCACTAGAGAAAAACTAAGGCTGCCCTGAACTTGCAGGACAATCAGAAGTGTTCATTTACCTTCTTTCCTACGGGGCTCAAACACAAAAGGCCTGTTTGGAAAGAATAAGTTAGATAATCTTGCTGGAAACATAAAACCATTTGTTTCAATGAGTGAGAGATAAGATGCAGAAATCCTTTCCTCACCTGTAATCCCTACTGTTTTTATGTGCACTGAAAAAGTACCTCTATCAGCATGATGCCAGCCCATCATTTCTTAGATAATGATCAACATTTTCTCTGTTATGCTCTTCTTTTTAGGCCTCGATTTAGCAAAGCATTCAGGTACATCTTTAGGTCCTCTAGCAGCCTTCAGTAAAAGCATACAGTTTGAAAGCAAAGTGCTCTGCTAAATTGGGTCTTTCACAGGACTAAAGAGAAAGCTCACACAAGAGCAAAGCAGCATTGCTTTCCTTCCAGTCACACTTGGTTTATTCACTCGCTCTTGCTGTGTGCAGCTGTGGATTGCTGGCAGTGTGCTTGGATGGAATTTGCAGGATTCACAGCTTCAAACATGAGATGTGCCAGCCTTTAAAACAAGCTTGTATAAACACAGGAAAGCAAAGCATCCATGTAAACAAAGGGAAGTAATACATACATTCACACCTGAGCAAACACACACTTGCAGCAGCAATGCTCCAGCAGGTTATATAGCATTCACTGTATCAGCAGACACAGCTCTCATTTCTGCTAGTGCTTTTTTCGTTGCTTTGTGATCAGAGAAGCACTGGGGCCAAGCCTGCTAGTTTTGCAGCACACTGTAAAATGTATGAAGAGGTTTCAAAAGCTCTGACAGTGTGTCATCTATACTGAGCTAGCATTATAGTTGTGCTCAAGAAGTGCAGTACGCTACATATAATTGAATTCCTATCTTATTTTTTTGTTGTCCATGTATTTTATGTGTTTTCTATACTTTTTGCCTTTAAATGTGGATTTGTGAGTTGTCTTGCTGAGGTCTTGGGGAAGGAGATGCTGTTTGGTTTTTGAAAAGACAAGGAGATTTTAAAACATATCGTCTAATTTGAAAGGCTTGTGGAGGCTGTTTGTAATCATAGAGATCAGAAGCAGAAAAAAACTTAGCATCACAAATGTTGAGCATTTCTGAACTCGGACACAAAAGAGCTGCCAGGTATCTCAAGACTTCAGAGGGAGCAGGTTGCTTCATTGTAGTCTCTACAACCTCAGTGCTTTCCTTATCCTGCCACTAACTACACCAAGAAGTAGCATTATCTTCATTGCTGATGTAGGATGAGCTAGATTGTACTTCCTGCTCCATTACAAAGAGGCATATACAAGTCACCCCAGAGGTGTTAGCTTTTTGGGGTCTACTGAGGGCCACCCTTAGTTCCACATAAATACTGATCCTGGATGCACAGCCAGAGCACGTGGAGCCTTTCACGTCTGAGCGCGCTTGGCCAACTAGCGTGGCAGGTTTCTGGATTATCCAGGCTGACTGTGATCCCCTTAGACTTGTGTAGGCTGACCTCTTGTGTAGGCCTAAGTTCCATTTACTTCAATGAGAGGTAGAACCATTCAGCCCTAATCACAGTTGGCTCCAGTTTGACACACACTTCTGTATGAGATTTACAAAGATTTAATGTTACTTCAAGAGACTTACAAAAGTCCCTGAGGGAGTTCATCCATGGGAGTTAGATTCCTTCACAGGATGCATGGAAATCAGATAGGTGTCTAATTCCCATTAAGTTAACTTGCACAAGTATTTTTGTAGGTCTCTCTTGGCACTAGTCCCTCTTGGCTTCCCTTACCCCTTCAATCTTTTAAATAAAGGTAGCACTTAACATAAAGATGTGTTACAAGGCTCTTCTCAGTGCCTATAAAGTGCTTTTCAACTCCAGCAGAACTGCCTAAGTGTACAGTGTTCAGTGAAACTGAAAACAGTGGGGATTTTTATGGAGATGATGTACAAGCTCTGTTCTATCAGATACATTCATCTCAAATTTCCCTAGTGTCAACATCATACAGCTAAAAGAGGGTGTCGGTTCCCCAGGGCTCTCTGGGCCTTTTGGTACTGGAATTAAATCCCCCTATTCTGATTCCCATTTCATCCATTTCTGCATGACTGAAGCAGGAGATGTAGTTTTAGCAATAAAATAACAGAAGATATTTTAGCTAAAGCAAAGTAGCTTAGTCTTAGTTATACTTTGTTATCTTCAAAGAAAAGAAAGTATATGAGCAACTTCATTACAAACAAAAAACACAGAAAGTAGGGAAGGGTGGAAGTGTACAACTGACAAACCAGTAATTTGTTAATAGGGAGATGAAATACAATAACAGGGTTGTTTATCAGACCATTCTATTAAGCTCTAATGCAACATTTCATCTTTTATAATTAAGTTTTCCATTTTGTTATTAGACCTTAATAGCTAAATTGGCATCTTGAATACCAGGCCAAAAAATCCAAGCAAACACAAGAGTTCAGGCACAATGCAGCCCCATCATCTATTCTCCATGGAAGCTGCATCGATGTGGCTGAAATCTTGTTCCTACATCCTCTTCTGGCTGCCCTGTGCTGATGAAGGAGACATCAGTGCTCCACCTGCAGGCCGCCTTCCCAAAGCTGTTCACACAGACCAGTTCCTGGAGACCCTCCCCATCTCCTTGGTGTCAAGACTGCATAGGTTTGCTTGAGATCTGCAAGCTACAGTGAGTTTATTTCAACTGAGATGGGTTAAGGCATAGTACAGCCAACAACCTTCTCTCCTGGGAGGGTGTACAGATGAGCACTTGGTGACAAAAACGCTCTTAAGCCAACACAGCTGCAGCTGAAAGAGAACATGTGGACAAGATTTGCTCCTCCATCTGAGCCCATTTGGTTGTGTAAGGTAGAGCTGCAGTGCAGTTTATACTCTATCCCCTTTAGGTGGGAGCAGGGAAAACAATCAGACAGGAGAAAGAACTTGAGCCAAAACTTTCCCTTTGCTACCATGCCAAAGAAAGGCTGGAGGAGGGTCCCAAATGTGGTGGTTAGTGCAGATGGACAGCCTGGATGCTATAAATATTAGAGTAAGGTACTCAGCTTTAGCTCAACCAGTTGAAAAGGATTTCACTCAGAGAGTCCCACCAGGGCACAGTGGCTGGAGGTGGGAAATAGACTTGAATGCCGTTCCAATTTGGTAGACACATCTTGATGTCCCAGCTGAGGCTCCTGAGGGGAAATGGGAAAAGGAGGGTGAAGCTTGTGAATCGTGCCAAGTGTTTAGCTGCCACATTGCCTGCCTGCATCAGATTTGCATAATTTTGCCCTTTCTAAATAGCAGAAGTGCATGCACCTGGAGGGCTTTAATGACAGAAGCACAAGTGCCTGGGGAATTCTGGCACCACCAGGGTCAGCTGGCAGCTGACAAGAGGTTCAAAGGCTCTAAATACTGAGCTTCAGGGTCCAAGTTCTCTGTCCAGGAGCACTGATCATATTGAGTATTTTATTTCAGTGGTTGGACAAATATCACTTCTGTAATCAGCAAGTTGCTTTTGCACTTTGAGGAACTGACTTTGTTCCTCAAATGTCACTAATCCATTAAAAATCCTACATAAGAACCACTCTTAACTCCATTCCTTTCTCCCATTTTTCTATCTTCCTGATGTAATGATCCCTTTAAAAGCAGGCAAATTAATAAAGCTTGCTCCCAAAACTCTGCCAATTATGTAAGTGGAGACTGGAGAAAAAAAGACATCAAATTACCTAATGCTAGAGCAGATAACATGTAAAACTGGCATATTTGCACCAATGATTCAGTGCGCTCCATGACTATCCTTCATGTGTTTGTAAAGTGACAGGTTTGATGAGATAGGGAAGGAAGAAAGTACTTTTTGCTAATTGAAAATGGATTCCATCCTACTGCTTTTGAAGTCCATGTAAGAAATTGTATGAATTTGAGTAGACATAAGAAAAAGGCAAAACCCAATGACAAAGTATTATTTTCTGGCCAGTAAGAGGCTTTTATAAAAATATTATTGAGTAGTAACAAACAAACATGAAAGCTGCAGAACTGCACTTGACATGAATGTCTTTTTAAAAATAAACAGACACATTTGATTATTTGTAATCCAGTATAATCCACTATGTAATACTAAATATTTTAAGAGAATTTTTCATCCATTTGTTCTCAGCGTGGTTGGCCTGAAGCCAAAATGTTGTTAGTTTTAAAGGCAACACTCCACTAAGGGTTTTGAATTTCTTTCATGTTGGCTCTTTTTATGGCATTTTAAAATCGATTGTGCGTAGCAAATTCATAAGAAGCAAAAAAAAAGACCAATAAAAAACTATGGCAGCATATATCTCTCACGTAGATAAATTCCTGGTCTTGTTTCTCAGGGTTGTGCAGCAAGAGAGGCTCTACGAAGTAGTTGCTAGAAGAAATAAAACAGTATGGAAGAATGGTTAAAATACTGCTTTTACACCTACAAAGCCAAAGTACAACCAGTTCCTCTCTTCACCACTCTCAAAGAAGGAGAAGCAGGTGAATTTTTTAAAAAACTGCAGAACTGAGGGTGCCACTGGTGAAAGAACCTGCCTGAGCCTTAGCCAGGCAGAACCTGCCTTCAGACCTATAGAGATCTGAAGAGAGTATGGCTTATCTATGGACTGAAACCAGGGCCTTTTTTTTTTTTTCACACAGTTTTGAATACACTGTTTAATGGCATTTTGAAGCCAAAAGATCAAGTAAATCAATCTCTGTAAGAAACTGGTTTCCTCAGTAGAAGGTAACAAAGAAATTTTCTCTGACAGCTTTTCATTCCCTGGCAGAGAGCATGCTTTTGCTCCTCTGCACCTAGCAGATCGAGTTTGCGACAACTATTCCTCCTGGTCCCTACAGGTATTTTGCACACACCACACAGCCCCCATTCTCCTTCCTACAATAGGCTGCTGGCAGCCTCTTCCATCTGTTGTTCTCAATCTCAGCACATTTAAGGTCTTGAATTTAAACATCCGGAATTAACCATGCCGTGTTTGAAAGTCTAGGGCCCAGCCCCAACGTGTATTAGTTTGGCTTTCCACTCAGGAGGTGCTTTGTCTCAAATGATGAAAAAGTGTTGTACATACAGATCAGCTTTCATTGCATTCAAGCCCAGGTATTGCTAGGAGGCTAGGACACAGGTTATATTTCCAAATATTATTTGGCAAACATCAGAGTAGAAACATGCTTTCCTAAAAGAAAATGAAGATTCTCTGAAAATCAGCAGTTTGTAGGAGCTGGAGCTTTAATTCAAATACAATTATTGCAAGACTTGTAATGAAATTGCCAGTCAGCTGTGCTGAACATCTCAGGCTTCTAAGGGTAGCATCCCTTTCTTCCTAAAACTTTCTACAATGTAAAAAACAACCTGCATGAGCAGCCCAGTTCTCTTGTAAGATATTTGTATAGGCCTATAACCTCTTTCAGGGATTTCTTCTTAATTTGTATTCATTCCCAACCAGCAGAGAGAATGAAAAGTGTGGCAGGGAGAAACTCATTCCAGCAGTTCTGCAGCACCCTGCAGCTTAGCAAAGGTAATTTGTGTAGTTACAGCTCTTCTTTTATTGAACACATCTGCAGCAGTCATTGGATTGGGATGTTTCCTTTATGCCTCCTTGAGAGCTAGTACATGTCCTGGGTGGAAGGTTGAATTTGAAAAATTCATATAGCCTGTGACCAGCTATGAGAATACAAAAGCCAGACTACTTTGATCCTATTAAACCACAGAAATACTAAAACATACACACAAAAAAAGAGAAACAGTAGAAAGGACTCTTGGGTAAACAGCTATTTATTTATTATGATCTCACCCTAAAGATTTTCTTGTTAAGGCTTAATGTGGTTCGGTACAGAGGTGAGCTAGGGCATGGGGTTGGAGATCAAGCCTATAATTAACAGTAAGTACAAAAAACAGTTTAAAAAATTGTTCAGAGCTTTTTTTTCTTTGTCTAAAATAGAATTTATAGATTTTACCCTTCTGCTATAAGGATGAAAATTAAGTAGGATAAAACAGCCTTAAAGTGCAATTAGAAGCAGTTCAAGATAAAAACTAATCATGACTAAAACAAGTGCAGCTGCAGGCAAAAGGCAGAAGAAGACCCACAGCCACGAGGCTGATGTTTCTCAGATAAAAACATGAGGAATAGGGTTGATACCTGGAGTGCTTATGGGGTGCTGTCTCCTCACAGTGGCTGAAAGAGATGCAATGGCAGCACACACTCTGTTTGAAACCCAAGGGGAAGTTCTATTTGACCAATCCGAAGTTGTCTACTACTGCCTTCCCATCCCTCCCGAACTCTGAAATGTGCAGAAGTAAAATGGTGACCTGTTCTACTTCTGATTTTCTTCCTGCAGTTCTGCATTTTCATATAATTCCTTCCAAACCTAGAAGTACAAGTGTTATGTTCACATTTACTCAGGGAAAGAAAAAGACATTTAAAAGGTATGGATTCCACACTATAGAATTTTGTCAAAATTTTGACAATTAATCTTCCTTTCTCCTGCAGCCAGAAGCTGTGCTTACATCCTCGCCACGTCATAAAAAGCACATTCATCAATTACCTGTCTCTTTCCCATCCCATTCATCAAACAGCTGTAATAAAAAACCCCACCATATAACTTACTTCAGAACACAAAGGGAAATCTCCATTTTGTAACAACGTTGCTAATTTAAAATGGAATGAGGATTCTTTTTCCCTCGTGTTTTATGCTAGCATATACTTTCTAGGACATCATATCTTGTTATTAATTTACTTCAAGTATTCAACCAGATTACTACAGGGTCCTCCAGCAAATGCAGAAACAAATTGACATTAAGGAGCCACACATTTTCTATAGGGAGTCACCTTCTGCAAACCTTGCCTGCCCATAAGTATGCATAAAAATGCAGCTTCTGGGAAAAAAAAAGATTGAATTCTTATCCTCGGGGAATGGAGGAGGGATGTTGTACTATTAATAAATCCAAGTGTTAGCCTTGACAGAATATGCAGAGTTTAGGCAGGGCTGTATTCCCCCATTTGAGAAGGAATGGCAAGACAGGCCAGACATTTCCATTTTTTTCTTGAAGACAACTTATTTTCCTTCATATGCTTATTCAGGACACATGGCTTGAGTGCCTTTTAACTGAGAGCCCCCACAGGAACTGCATCCTGGCCCTTTCCCCCACCATGTCAGTTCAATGGGTTTGCAACTCCATTGAAGTGAAATGCTCTCTTTCCCTGTTTAGCTTTCAGGAGCAGTGAGGCATGTTGTTTCTTTTCTTTTTTTATGATTGAGGAAATCAAATTGTCTGTCATACCTTGTGTTGCAATTCTATATGAATACGGACCCATCCATCACTCTCCCAGATTCCCTGTGTTTACTAAAGGATCTATTTAAGGAGCTGATAAAGGAACCTTAAAAGCCCCAGACACTGCCAGGAAGGACCGAATTTCAGCAACTCTGCTCAAGTATATTATCAGCCCAGGGAGCATGTCCAAGGATGGTCTTGGATTTGTGCATATAGAGGCTAAAGAGCAAAGCACAGGCTACTGTAGTGACTACAGAGCTCCTCAGGACTGCCTAGGCTTTGTCAGGGACCACTTCAGGCCCCAGAAGACGGCAGAAAGCAAAGCTGCTTAAAGTCACCCTGATCCATGTTTCCCTCAGACCTCCATAGGGGTTGCTCCTCTGAGATGCAGCTCTGAATTTCAGTCAGCCTTGACTAATGAATTGATGCTGTCTGTTTTGGCATGGGGCTTGTCCCTGCAGTGCAAAACTACTGAGAACAGGGGGCTACTTCAGGAGCAAAAATTATCTCTGGCCAGGAGAGCTATCACAGCCCTTGTGACTATACACAGTTCTCTGCCTCCAATGCTACTCTGAACAGACAGCGCAGGGGACAGACACCCACTCAAATTCCTTGCTGGGCTGGAACCCAACCCCTGCATTGATGGTCGATATGTCAGAGTGCTGCTGGCATGAGCTTAATATAAATGTAGTGAAAGGGTACATCTGGGGGGGTGTGCCCTGAGTCTTCCTTGTCTGGCTGCATCCCAGGCTCACAGCTGGATAACCAGCTGTGTCCCAGCTCTGAAGTGCTGCCAAGCTAGAAGCCTCTTTGCTGCCACTCCTCTTTCTCCGTGCTGCTGCTTATTATTTTCCCTTTTTCCACACTTCTGCTGCATAACAATCGTCCATCTGACAAAGAGTATTACAGTCAAAATCTCATTATGGGTACAGGGGGACACACCTTATATGCAGAGCCGACTATTAGAGTTTATTGTTAGTCTAATTAATGTTTCAACAGTGAAAACAAAATTAATCAAACAATTATTCTAAGTCCAGCTACAATGCTGCTACCATTTATAGTCCATATTATCTAATTATTGCTAATTCCCATTAATATGACAACCCAGCTTTTTAGTCACCAGCTTCCTGGTATCTGCCTCTTTTTGTCATATCACACTCACCTTTCTTATGAGAAGCAACAGCAAGTAATTAGTGCCCTAAATTCCTCACTGGGAGGACTGTGCTGTTGATCATTTTTAGTCCTTGGTCTGCTTGGGGTTTTCACACAGTCTGTTAATATCACTTTTTTAATTGGTGCCCAACTTTAGTTACAGATTATTCACTTAAGAGTTGTTGGAACAACATACATGGTATAATTTCTTTAGGGTAAAATCAGGCAATTTTACAGAGTGAAGCCAACACCAAAAATAAGTTGGGCATTAGCCATCTGTTGGGCAGTTGCTGATTCAGCTAAAACAAGCTAAGGTAAACTCAGAACCAGGCAAGACCTGAAATGGCCTGTGTTAAGGTGTAAAACAAAATGGTTTTGGTAGCAATGGCAACATCTGACTTCCTAAGGTGCAGGGCTACAAAAGCTGTGTTCACAGTGGTACCCCTAACACGTCCTTTACATAGCAATTGCATCAGTGCTTATGTCAGTAGAACTCTTCTTACCTGTTCTTTTTCAGTTACAGCCAAATGAACTGCAATCAAAGTGTTCCATGGTATTCCCCCAAACACTGAGGTTTTCTTTCAAGATGAAATCACTCAACTCTATTCACATCTGATAGAGTGACACTTTCATTTTGAGAAACGGTGGCTTGTGGTTTTAAGCCTCTGTACTATTCTGGATACTAACATCAAAGAAACACTTTAGCTATTCAGCGCTGAAATCAAAGTTCAATTCCCACCAACAGTAGCATTACAATAGCCATTATTAGTATAGGTAGTAGTGTAAAGCACACAGGTGCAGGCTTATATACATATATATATATATTTAATATTATATATACACATGTAAGCTCAACACTTGGAATATGGTACTAAGTGGCAATATATTACATTTCCAACAAATTTAAGGCACTTTTAAACAAAAAGGAAAGAAAATCTAAAATCATAAATCTTAGATTGCTCATTTAATGAAATACCATGTTTTCTGTAGACAGCCTGAATCTTGGGTACTCCCTAGTGCTTTATAAGTGCCTATACTTGATAAAAAGTGCTCTTACCACCTACAGTCTAAACCAGCTTGCAGTAAATCAGAAGAAAGGTGTATTGGTTAGAGATTACGGAAAGGGAGCAGAGCAGATAACTCTGGGGCAAACTTTCCCTCATATTACCTGTGTGTACCTAATATCTGCATGGTTGCTAAGTTGCAAGGGCTTTAAATAGGAGAAATAATCTAATTTCTGGTTTAAAACAGATCAGTTAGGGATTTGTTATATAACTGAAGAAAAAAAAATTAATCACAAGACAGTTCAACAGATAATGTGTAGATAGAGCTAAGAAACTGCTGGTATCATCTTGATTTTGTTTTTAAACTTGTCTTCATCCAGCATGTGAGGAATATCATAAAACTGTAAATGTTATACAACTTGAGAAAAGATCATTAAAAGCAAAGTTGTCAAGACTGAAGTAGAAAAACATTAAATCTTACAGAGTAATAAGAAGGAAGCACATGTATTTATTTGAGTTTATCCATGTTCAGTTTATAATAACTTCTCAAGTTTTTTGGTGTCCATATAGTCTTCTCTTTCTGAATTAGTGCTAAAATGTCAAGGAATAAGAGGCTTAAGTGCCATTGACCTGATTGCAGTAAGAGTTAGGTTTCTAAATGCCTTTGAAGATCTGGTCTTTACATTCACTTTCTGTGTTCAGGAATGGTAGCTTTGCAATTCTCCCAAAATTACTCTGAGGTTAAATACAGTAAAGATTATTAAGTGATCAAACTCCTTGGTAATTGGGACTACATGGTTACCTTAGGTGAATAAACAGTCATGTTTGCTTTCAGGACAATTTGACAATTTTCAGCTTACATCAGTTTGCCCATAATTAGAGGTGAGAATGAAACAGAAAAGCAGAAACTGGGAGGACTTCAGGATCAAAGCTAAGTGACCTTGACAGGAAGGAGGCTTTTATCTCTCCAGAAGGAAGCAGCCTAAGCTGACGACAGTCACAGTGCACTAGAATTTCATGTAATATTTAAGATACTGAGGTGGAATGTGTGAGAAGTACAAATAAGTGCAATTTTTAGAAATGTTTGAGATTTAATTAATTGCTTTTATGTTGCAAAAGCATGGATTTCTCTAGATATAGTCAGTAAACATTTGGTCACTTGAAGTGGTAAAAAGCTCCAGTCATTTCAGCTTTAGTCATTAAAATCAGGCTAACAGAAATTTTGCCAATAAGGAAAAAGTAGCAACAATTTAAAGAAGCAATAGTAGAACTAAGAAACATTTAAAAAAGATTAGGAGTGACATGCTGGCTCTAATGATACAAAATTCTTAAAAGTTTCAACAAAACTAAGGCTGGTTGGTAGAGCATCAGAGAAGCTTAGTTTTTGCTCAAGGAGATACTTCAGATATATGGAGTAGTCTTTCCCCTAATGGAAGAGTAGCTGATTTACCCCTCTCTGATGTGAAGGGTACTGTCAGAGATTGTACTAGCTCCTCAGTTGGTCACGGTTTTTTTTTTTTTACTGGATATAATTTTCTTGAGCTCAGGGGAATACCTGATGAAAAGGATTCTCTGAAATAGAAGTAAGTCACTCTTGTCCAGATTAGTATCTCTTTATTTTTTTAAACATCTGTTTACAGGCATAAAAACTGAAATTGTGCAGAAATGGTTTCTTATAAGTCTGCTCCTCCCAAATTACTTCTCCAGTGTTATTGATTGTGGTTATCAATCCTGGCAACTCCTTGGAATTAATTCAGAAGCAAAACCAAAACTCCAGTGAGCAAAGAAGGCCAATTTTACTGTCTTCATTGGCTTTCACAGAGCAATGTTCTGCTGAATCCTGGACCAAGAACAACCACTTGAATCACACATTTTTTATTTTTACGATTACCTCCTTCAGTTGTCTAAAACATAAAAGCGGAGCTGTCCTAGAAGCTTCTAATCCCCAATTTGCTGCATATGATGATCACATAGTTATTTAGCATTAACAATATAGTTAAGAGTTGCAGCATGGCTCCAGCTCCCTTATGTGGAAAACAGTAGAAAAGAGTCTGTCTGGAACAGATTTTAAAAACAAAGCACCATATTCAAGTCTCCATTACTCAAGGGGAAGATTTCAGTAATTCCATTATAGACTCCACTTGCAAAAATGTAACCTCTCTGTATATCCCGAAGAGATTCTGCATATAATTGCAAAGAATTCAATGACACCAGAAACACCAATTGTTTTAAGTCAGATCACAGTCTTTCCTGCTTTTTTTGTTGTTGTTTTTTCCTCCATTCCTAAGAAGCAATGTTTTTACAGGGATCTGATCATATACATCTTATTGGTTTCAATGCCCAGAGGAGTATGCTTTAACAATACAAAGGGGTTAGTCACTTATATAGTATTTCATGTTCACAGTGTATGTGTGCAGAGCTGTATAAACCAAGAGAGAAAAAAAAAAAGTGTGATTCAAATTTCCTCAGTATTCCTAATTAAACAACTCACTAAGTTTTTTCAAAGAACTAGTGACATAAGTGGCATTATTAAATACTTCAGAACCTATTTAGTCACAAGTTACATTATTCTTTTATACACTTTCATATTCTGAGAAACATAAAATTACTAGCAAAACCATATTAAAAGGTCCTTTTCAAGGAAGAAAACCACCTCTCATATTAGTGATTTGAAAAGCAAGTATGCATGTTTCCTATTCAAGAAACTTCAAGAGTTTCAGAAACATCACTCACTGTTCACAAAACCTCAGTTAAGTAATGAGTCATCATGGCTGGAAATACACACTGAAGTGGTAAAGTTTATTGCCTCATCTGAAGTCACAAGCAGAATGTAGATGCTTCTGGCATGCAGTTGTACAGTGAATAAATATCATCCTGCTGGAACCAGAATGTCCTACTAGTCAAACTGCTAGAACATCCCTGTCAGCATGGAGTGGTATTTATTCACCCTGAATGAATCACAAACATGTCTTATTTCCACTTTAATACTCATTATCGAGTCCTAGGAGCTCTGAAGTCACTCAGAAATGGTCAGTCCCTCTCATTGCTGCAGCTTGATTCTCTTGCTAGTCCTCCTCATCTGTCCTCAGGGCTATTTCCATTCTCTACCATCTAGTCTAGCCCTGCTTGGGAAGATCTCCTACATCCTTAACAGGATCCCAAGTAGGATGAAAAGATTTAAGATGGGAGGCCAGCCCATGTGCATTAGCTCTCCTGTCTTTCACTACAGCTTCTTAAGCTATGTAGTTAATAGAGGTAATATTGAGGCTTCTAAAGAAGCTATAGCATTTTAGTGTAGCCAGTTACTATCATGATCAAAGAAATAACAGACTCTTTCATCAAAAAAGAGACATGACCTACTAATCCAGAGTTCTTTTAATAGCACATTCATAATGAAATTAGTCTTAATGGGCATCTCTTTATTTTCCAGTTGATTTCTCCTGTTGGAGCGTATTTGCACAAATGGAGTTCACTTGCCCACAGTGAGATGAACATTGCAAGCATTTCTCATTTGGTAGCACTCTGCATCCATTTCACATTGGTAAATGGCCATGAAAGTCTATGAGAAATAAGAAAGCCTTCAACAATCAAATGCGAAGCCAAAGTTTAGCTATTTCTAATATACTCCCCAGGTCCAGTACCTTATGTCCCACCTCACGTTTCTTTTCACCTAACTTCAGAATGGGAAATTAGCGTATGTTTCTGTCAAGAAGTCAAGAAAAATGTAGTGAGCACTGAGCCTCTAGCAGAGAAGAAGCAGCAAACAGCAGCTAGTGAACGGAAAATTGCTTAAGAAAGACAGCTGCTTTGCTCTACCACAGAAAAATGGGACGCACTGGGAATGGGGGTAGCCAGGAGAGTCTATATAGTGGGGAACTGCGAAAGGTAGGCAGAAAAGATTAAGGTCGCTAAAAAAAGAAAAAAAGAGACAGCAGCTATGCCATTTGGGATTGTGGCTATCTACAGACAGTTGTAAATAAAAAATAGAAAAGAACAATTTCTTTTGTACGTAAGAGAAGCACATAAACATACTAAATTAGAATCCAAGGAACTTTGCTTACCTGTTTTCCCTCAGTTGTACCACTTGCTATAATGATTCTGTTATCACAGTATGTGGGTTTCTTCTGTAGAAAATAAAGCAGGATTTTAGCAATTAATATCATGTTTGACAACAATATACACTGCCCAAAGCACATCCAAAACACTCCTGTCAAATAATTTACTTTTACTTGTATCTGTCATTGAATTGCCTAATTGCTACTGCCAAAAATAGTCAGTCTTTGATAGGAAGATATGCTAGTGCCTATTGAAAACGAAACCTTACCTCCTCCTTTCTTTTATTCTTGATTATGCATTTGGCAGTATAGTCTGCCTTCATTATCACACTGCAGTACTTGCCACTAAATGCCACTAAAGCATCTGCAAGCCCAGATTTTCCTCTTGTTTTTAGAGAGTATCTTTGGCTTTGAGTAATTGCTGATCAGCACGGAAAGGATTTGCTGCCTTTGGTTCTATCTTACTTATTATGTGGATAATTTTCTTCAAATGGCATGGAGGTAGATAACTAATAAATGGTAGGCTGAGTATGCATGAAATAAAGCAAAACAGGGTATCTCCCCTACCATAAGAAAAACAGTTTTCAGGCAGAAGCTGGCCATGTTTTTCTTTAATGTGTCAAAGATTTTTAATAGTTCCTTTACTGCAGAGTGATGGCATCCCATACCTTTCTCAGACTGCAGTCTTGTTTTAAAACAGCTCTATTTTTGCTTCACAATGAAAAGCCTAAAATGTTATTGATCAAGAGCCTGTCTAGGAGACTTCCCAATTTCAGTGTCGAAACAGAAACAGAAGAAAAGGTATCCATACCATGTAGCTTTTTCAGTGGGGAGACAAAACACTTTAACTTAGGCACCTCAAGTCACCCAAGAGCCTTTCACTTTCTATTATCTGAGTAGGAAGGCTAGGCTCCTTTTCAGACATTAATTTCTTTTTGATGACACTCTTGCTTTGAAGATCCTGCTAGTTCCCTATTCTTAAATAAATAAATAGGGTTAGGGAAAACCCCAATTTTATAAAAGAAACTGCAAGTTATGTCTGAGAACAACAGTAACCTGCACAACAGGATGATAGTATTACAGACTTCCATTGAGTACTGCAACAAGGAATAAAGTTTCCCTGCAGCATTTTCATGGCTTCAAACTTACTTTGTGTACTGCTGAAAACTCTTTGGCTATGGTTCCATGCACATCTGCTGCTCTCTGCCGTTAAGATATTGATTAGGAATAAAAGACCCATATACTAGATATGCACAGCAGTAGGAGCATTACTGATTTGTTCTCCTGTTAAATATAGTTGATTGCTTGACTATTATAGTCTTCTCTCCATCAGGGAACAACTTAGTATAATTTACAGTATTAGTTTGTATTACCTGTTAGTCACATACCTGTCCCCTGCTTTAGATTAGAATGCAGCATTATCAGGGGAACATTGAAATACTGTGGAGGCCTGTCCCCACATCACCTGCAAAAGGCGAAAGAAGCTAGAAACCTTTCCCAGGACCAGCTCCTGCTTCCTGTTAGTGCCACACAGAGGTAGCTCACAAAGAGGGCAGGGTCAGCTGGAGCTGTGTCTGTCCTTCCCATTCCATATCACTGCTTGCAGAGGTGACCAGCCTGTGATACCTACATAAAGTTGTTGCTCTTGCAGCAGTTATTGTTCTCGCCTTCACATCCAGGGAATGTCAGATCCTTTTCTGGGTTCTCCAGCTACAGTGTCCACACACCCTCCAGCATACACCAACATCCAGTCAGTAGGTTGCAGCTAAGGTACACGTGGTGCTTAAAGCACAGATGTCTTGGACTTCCCTCAGAGAGGAAGAATAATAACCTTGTGATTAAAATACTGCTATAATCCTCGGGAATATAAATCCAGGTTCCAGCCCTGCCACAGAAACATCATTCAGTGCAGCCATGGAGTGGAAACAAGATTTCCTTCCCTCTGTCTTGTGTGTTGAAACTGTTTATGCACAGTGGATAAAAGTGCAGTGTGGCTAACTACAGAGGCTGAGAGTGGGCATCTCTGAAACAAGATGATACTAAGGCTCTTTTCAAATGTCAGGTGGGAAAAAAAATCAAAATATCTGAGAACAGACAAACAACATCATCAGTTCACTCACCAGCTGCTGAATAAAGTCATACAGTCATCTTTTGCCACAGCCATTCATGAATCAAAGCAGGAGATACACTGCTGACTTGCCCTCTTTTGTCAGTGTGTGCTTTTGTGAGGGCTGCTGCTTGTGAGCATTGAGGTCCACTAGGATTAAATCAGTTGCTTTGTGCAAAACCACCATGTTAATAGTTCCAGTGCAGGAACGAGGTAGTAGTTATCTTAGCATTTCTGCTGCATTTAGTTATTTTTATAGTTCTGGACCTTTTTT
This sequence comes from Manacus vitellinus, assembly GCF_001715985.3. Classification (NCBI taxonomy): domain Eukaryota; kingdom Metazoa; phylum Chordata; class Aves; order Passeriformes; family Pipridae; genus Manacus; species Manacus vitellinus. Next base: position 4,604,739 of record NW_021940478.1, read on the forward strand.
TCCTGCTGGGAGAATTGAATAAAAAAATGACTTTGAAAGACACTATAATCAACTGCTGCTGGCTGCAATTACATTGTGTACTTGATGTCTTCATAAAGTACCTCTAGTTTAAACCCACAAATCTTTCAGTCTGAATTCTCTCTTGGCTCTGTTCTGTTTTGTTATTTCAGAGGTGTATTTACAGGAATGATCACTAGAGTATATGGGTTTATATAACAAAGATATAAAAAAGTGATCAGAAGATTAAAATTTCATCAGCTGTCTTTACACTGGAAAAATGACATTTTGTTCCATTTATGGCTGATATTTACAAGGGAAAACCTCATGGACAATAAAGAAAAAAAAGCATTTGGGTTTCAGTGCTGTAAAAGCTTATTCATACTTGAGAAAATTATTAGATGAAGACTTTCAAATTTGAATGGTCATAAGAGAGACATAATTGTAAAAGAAGCTCAAACTCGACAACTGCTTTTTAAGTCCAAGTCAATTATGGGCAAGTCTGCAGTGTTACAGCTTATGAAACTTAGCTATTACTGAAAATATAATGAAATTCTTTCCTATATATGAAAATGTACTAATATATAATATATTAAAATATATTAAAATATATGAATATGACACTGAAAATAAGTGAATACGATAAATTGGAAGCTTCTAATTTTTGAAGTTAGCTGGAATACTTGCTTTTCTTTGTACAACTAATGCCACTTTAACCTTTCCTCCTCCATGGTGAGAAAGCAATTTTTCTGCAGACTTTCCTTAAAGCTTTAATCATTTCTTTGCAGTCTTGCCTGTGGGCTAGCAGAATCACACACTTCACACTAGAGAGGACGGCCTCAAGGACAGCCTATGGTCCTGGCTCCTTTGGGTCATTGAAATTCTCTTAGGGACTTGGACATTGCTCCTTAGGTTTGGTTTTGCAATAAGGAGGGGGAAAGGCTGTCACACCTGACACAGTAAACACAGGAGTCACTGTTAAGCCATTTTCCTCCTCCCCCATTAAGGCTTTGCCACGTTCCAGTCCTCAGGCTTTAACAATGTGATGTTGATATCTTCCCCTCTCTCAGGCTGGAAAGGTTTAACACTTGCACCTGATGTTTGCAGGCAGGGGAGAGTCCTTCCAGCAAGACTATGTGAGTACAGAGAGTTTCTTGCACTGCATGGTCTCGCTGGGGGACTAGAAACTGACTCTGCTGTACAGGGAAAGCCTGTGGTCCAGTTACTGTGGCTGGCAGTTGGCTCTGTAGAATTGTTTGGGATTTAAGCAAGGGCAGTTTGCCTGACAGACTCGATTGGTGCTGGCTGGGTAAGCATATAGCAAATGATGTCAGAATACTTTTAGTGTATCCCCCCGTCTTCTACAAAATTAAATATAAATTAAAGCTTCCAAGGCAGAGCCCCCTTTTTCTTTTAAAGGCCACTGCTGGTAAACACTTCATATAATGATGAAGCCAGGGACTAGTCTGCATCTTTCCAGGAACAGCCACAAATCAGACCTTCTTTGGGGTCAGTAAAGGCACATATACTTGTGCATTTGTAGTTTAATCTATTCATACTTTAATCTAGAATGAGAGAGTAGAGTCTGTTCTCTGTGTTTATGCATTTTTCTCCAAGAACCTAAGCAAATTTCATAAGGATTGATGTAGTTTAGTGTCACATAAATAAATAAATAAATAAGCCCCAAACCCTAAAACATTTCCCATGCTCATTTTCCTAAATTACTGTGCTAAAGCATCTATTAACTTTCACCTGCTCATTCAATCTCTATGTGAGAATAGCAGTACATTATCATTTCTTGAAAACACAATTAGTGTTCATTCCAGTGTACTAATGGATCTTAATCAAATGTGTGAAGCTTTGTATCCAACACTCAAACAATGAAACTGTACCTAGCTGACTAGGGAATAAAGGATCTATTATACTGGCACTTCTGTTTGAATAAAGGTAATGCCAGAAACTTTAGAGACACCAATGGTTGTTAGCCTATTTAGAAGCTATTTAAAATCTAATAATCAGCAGCCCATAACATTGAAGATGTATAAATTCATACAGAAACGTAATTGAATGCATGGGTTCAGAAAAGAAATTATGCTCAAGTCCACAGTCTAAGATGCTTTTTAAAGCATATTCCTTTTGAGAGTCTATTGATGAAGTGAATACAATGGGGCCGAACAGAAAAGAATGAGGAAAAACTGTTTTCCCTCTCCTTGCTAATGCCTCTCATGGGGAAGGCTCTTTTCTAGTCTAGTTTATTTAACAACCAGCTGGGAGTGCTGAATAGAAGTGGAGGTGGAACCTCTTTGGGGTTCCTTATGCCAAAAATCTGTACCTGATGCCTGTCACTGTGCCAGAAAGACATCTCCAGAGCAGAGCTCCCAGATTTATAGGAGTGACTCCAATGGATGCATTTCCTCCTTGATATATAGCTGAAAGACTTAAGTATTTCTCTGGAAGGGTGTAAATTTGCACTGAATTCTCACATTAAGACATTACTTACATTAATGAAATCTTGGGGAAGAGGGTAAATAGAAAGGCTATAATTTTGAAGCTGATATTCATAGTGATTAAGCAATTCTCTGAGGTTTTGATCCTTCAAAGAGGAATGAACATAAACTTTAAATCTGCGACTTGTCACACTGAAGAAAGTTCTGTGGCTGCAAGTGACATTGCTTTTATGTTAACAATGATCATAGCTAAAGTTAGACTGCGATCATTTTTAAGCTTGGATGTGCAGATTTCTTAATTTCTCATAAAAAGCCTAGATTTGCTATATATTTGAGATGACAGAGCTAAGCCAGTTGTCTGAGGCTGTTGTACACTAAAATTGTTTTTCACTCTTGACAGTTGGTTAACACAGCAAGTTCCCCAACCAGCTGACCAGCTGAAGGTTGAGAGAAATGCCATGTTTAAAGTGCTTTTTTTTACTTGTCTTTGTGCAATGTGAAGAAAAAAAATTTTAGCCCCCATCCCAAGGTCCCATCAGTTATATTTGCCCATCTGCATTTAAAGAAAATAAAATATCCCTGGTGAATGACTTGTTTTCAGAATAAAGAAAGGAGATTGCACAAGAGAAACTATTACATTGCAGAGATCTCTCTGGAGCATGAGATGTTGCGACTGGAGCACAAAATGGCATTTAAGAGCCATAAGAGCTCACTCTACTAACAGTTCAGCTCAGAGTATAGTGCTCCTATCCTTTTTATTCACTCAGCTGAATTTATCACTATGACCCATAAAACAGTTATCAGCACCTACAGGGCAGAGACACCCTGGATTCAGCTGGTACTTACCCCAGTTGCATGCTTAAGCCGAGATCTGTAAAGGTGTGTCTCCTCTCTTGCCACTCACAGGGAACCTGCCGGGGCTTAGCTGCTCTGCTACATCATGAAGACTATGCAGTCAAGAAGGACATTATGGGATCATGCCCTTATTTCAGCATTTTGGACACATCTCTGCAGGGGAGAGTAAAAGGCTGTATTTCACAGCTATGATATCATTCTTGTAAGCTATATTTCAGCATGAGCCACTATAAAACCTTTCCCATGACATCAGAGCTGTGAAATATAGCTGACTTCAAGTGCAGAAAATTCCCCTGCAGGAATAATTGTTTCCTGGCAATTGGCATTTGAAGGACTGATCCTTTAAAAGGCTGGCACAAATCCTGTCTAGGTAATGCTGCTCCAGGCAGCACTTCTCAGGAAATGTTATGTGCAGGAGTGGAGGTATGGAACCCCACCATGGGATTTGGCCATAGGGGTAATGGAATGAGCACTGGGGGAGTCTGTCAGGTGAGGATTTTCACTCCTTATGCCTCAGCAGTCCATGCAGACTTCACTAATAGCAAAATAATAGGTTTGCTCATATGCTGTGCTCCCTGCCTCAGACTCTGCCTCCCCAGTAAGGCAAGTCGCATGCGCACCACCAGAGCTACCATCTAATCCGTCTTTTCACATCTGCCCTCCAACACAGATCACCCTGATGATACATGCATGCTGATACATGGCAGCTCACCAAGTCTGCCACTGCTCAGGGCACTACTTAACTCACCTGGGCAGGCCCCAACCTCCCTGCAAAGCAACTTGGCAAGAAAATGGAAATCAAAAATATTGTGTGAGACACATTTTCTTCTTTCATATCACATGAAGGAAAATGTCGATCAGAATACAGTCCACTCAGAGCCAAGGTTTGAGTGGATTTTGGCAGAGTTGTAAAGGACAAGATCCTGTGCAGGTCAGAAGGGTACAGGAGGAGGATAAGAGAGATTATAGACAAAGAGAGAGTCAAGGCCACCTCAACTCTCCCTACACTGGTGCCTGAATCTGCTGCCCATGTCCCCCTCCAGCAACCTGCACACTGGTTTGGCACTGCTCCATCAATTGCACTGAAGGCAATTGTTGACTACATTGTAAAGCTTAGTCATGCTGGCTTTTTCTGTTCATCCTCTGGGAAGGTCTTGTACTGGTCAGCAGCTCTGTTCTTGCTGTTCTGTGTGTACATGTTTTTGTGAATGTGTGTGTACACTCGTGTCGTGTCTCTCTCACAACACTCAAAGGTGTATGTGGACACAGCTCCCGTGGCCTTCAGGACAGAGTTGTTTTTACCCACAGAAAGCCCACTGGCTCACAAGATCTGACTAGAAACCTTCCCTTTTCTCCGGAGGAAAGTAAACTTCTTCAGAATTAATTGTGCCTTTTCCATTTTCCTCTTAATGCTGAAAAACTGACTCCTTCTCACCCAGAAGTTACCCCTTAACCTCTTTTACCTTGTGAAGCAGTAAAGCAATATTGTTTGAACAGTCCTGTTCTATTATCTACTATTCATATAAAAGCTAAGTGGTATTTCCTTATAGAAAATTATTTACTAACAGGAACTGTAAGAGACTTGAGGTTATTTTATACAATTTATTACTAACAACAACAACCACCAGAAGAGCAGCTAACTGGAGGCATTGTAGGTGTTTTAACTCTGTCAGCATAGCTCAAAGGCTAAATTCTGTCTAATGTACACCTTTAAAAAAACCAAACATGTAGGGGGAAAAATGGTCTTTGATATAGAATATGATCCAAGTAGTGTTGCGTTAAATGCTTAAAAAATCAAACAAAAATTGTCTTTGCAATTTGGTATAGTCAGATTATCATTCCACAGTCTTTTTTTACAAATATTGAGAGATGCTGTACTGAATTTTGAGCTGGTTTCAGGATGATTTATGGGTTTTGGTGAGAATACTGAATAAAACCCAAAATTTTTCAAAGAGCATCAATGAAAAAAGAAATGAAAATAATCAAATGATCCTTCTCTCGGAGTATGGATCTGTTTGGACTAAAAATTTATCAGTGTGTTTATGACAAAAATGTATGTTATGGAATGTTTCTGTCAACTAATTATAAAATGTTCCACAGCTGATAGTTAGGCATTTTGCATGACTGGTTATCTGAGACACGTAGTCTGATTCCTCCTGAATAGAAGGTTCCAGCTTTTTAAAAATAGAAGAACTGTCCACAGTATACTAGGGTACTCTATGTATAGCTTTTTGCATGTTGAAAATTATGAGGTCTTAAGAGATAATTTTGTAATTATTTTGTAGGTGCACAGGTATTTACCACTAATAGTAGGAAGCAGTAGCTAGTAAAAACCCACAGGTAGCAATGATCAGCTGGGGTTTTTTTGTATTTTTGGAAGTTATTAGTGAAAACATTTACATATATAACTAGGTATTTAAAGATCCAAAACTCGGTGCAATACTCTGGCAGTAGATATTGAGAAAAGCAAAGTGTCCATTTCCTATGCAGTAACAAACAGGTCTCGTATGTGTGAGATACTGACAAATATGCTCATTTTTTTCATCAACCTGTTTAGCTGGCCCTTTGTAAATGAAATCAAAGGTAAAACGCCCTAAATATGAGGGAAAAATCCTTGCATTATCGAAGTCCAGTCTCTTCAGCCCATAACTATAGCAACATAATGCCTCCTGGGAAGACAGTGTACACTTTTGCTAGCATTTCTTTGATGTTATAAGGTAACCTGATCAAGATCCCCAATCAAAAAGTTATCAGTTACATCCCAAAGCTCAGGCAGTAAAAAGAAAAATACCTGATTTGCCTTTGTTGACAAAGGGAAGCAAAAGGAGGTAATGGGCACCCCCCCAACATACCCTATATCCAAACATCATGACTCCTTCCTCCTACTCAATTTAGAGTCGCTCAGATTATTTGAAGGACCATTTGCAATATTTTGAATCAGAAACAGCCCAGCTTTTTGGCAATCACTATTACTTATCTGTTTGCAGTCATGATAGTTAAGTACCTTTGGAAATGCTAAAAAAGTTGTTATTTTTCTTTTCAGAGCTCCTTTGAGACTGCAAAGACTATTTAAAGAAGGAAGACGGCATGACATTGGATTCAGTGCAGTAAAGTAGGTTAGTTTGAGAACAAGACAAAAAGTCATTATTAAGACTTCCTTGTGTTGCCATGATGAGAACTTACCATTGCTTCTGGCTGCTGTTTTGGGCTAGTCAGCCCCACCAAAGCTTCTTAACTCCGTTATCCAAAAGGACTAGTGGCTTTCCAGAAAAGGAAAAGGTTTTGGTATTATCTGGAAACAGCAGGCAAGACCTCCATCGTTCCAAAAGGAGCTGGATGTGGAATCAGTTCTTTTTATTGGAGGAATACACAGGAACTGACTACCAGTATGTTGGCAAGGTAAGCTTCTTTCATATGCATCTAAGATTTGATTTTAGAAATGTTGGAAAACCAGCAATAATAAGGAGGTAAGAACAAAGCCTGCTACAAGTTTTAGTTCTCTTTCCTGTGTGCCCAGCTTCTGCTGGTTACCTTTCAGCAGAAAGATTAGTATGCTTCAGCTTCAAATTGTAATCAAGAAGACGTTCCTCATTTAACCAGGAAGTTTCATGGCAAATCATTCACAATTCTGGTTAAAGATCTCCCTTTTTATTTTTTTTGTCTGGAAGTAATGCACCTTAATTATAGGCCAGATTTTTAGCTTTAAAATGTAATATGTATTTTCCCTCATGCTCGATAAAAATGAGAAGAGGTTTTGGTCTAAGTTAGGATTCACAGTACCCACATTTTTGGTGAGGATTTTCTCTACCCAGCAAAGGCGATTTGTTTCTCTTTTTATTCCACACTGCACACAACAGTGCTGCAGCCATTTTCTGGTGAGGTTTCGTGGTTTCACTAAGGACTCTGTGACATGACCTTCATACCACAAGCTATGCTATTGCAAACCACGGTTGAAGCACACTGTGTGTATACACTACGAAGCAACAGGCAGCTGAAAATTTCTGATCTCAAAGCATGCTGACAGTTAGAACAGGGTCTGTAAAACATTATTTAAAAAAGAAAAATCACAGCTTAATGCTGAGAATGTCCACCTCCCTGAGCAGTAGACCCCGTGTAGGTAAGAACCTTTATCTGAACTTCAGAGCTAGTGCACCTGTGGTAGGAGTCTAGAGAGAGTCTGTACTGCCGAAGGTGCCATACTCTATAGGAATCTGTCTTGCAAAATGCAGAAATTATGCTACTGATGATGACATTCAGGCAGAAACAATACAGCTTGGTTTTCCAAACTAAAATGGAGTTGTGTCTGATCTAGTTTGATCTCTCAAGCCTCTTAGCAAAGGCTGCAGATCACAGTGGTTTGACATTTTATCTCCCTCTGCAAGTTTCTGAGCATTCCCATGAGAGATGGTGGCTGCTTTTCTTGCCTGCCAGTCAGCTGTCAGTCAAAGTTGGATGCCACACTCCTTTCCTCCTAAATGGCTGCAAGGCATGATTCAAATGAATTGCTACTCAGCTAGTGTAATATTCATAGAGCTCCAACCAGGATAATCAGCATTCATGAAGGGTACCATTGAGCCCAATCTACAGGAAAAGGCCAAAGGCAGAGAGTCCTCAGAGAGGGGAAGTAGAGAAGGAAGATAAGAGGGTAAGAAAAAAAGCCAGAAGAGAGTAAGAGGAAAGAACTAGAAAGACAGAGGTGTAAAGAATGGAGACTTTACAAAGAGGAATCAAGATGGAAAGGAGGGGAAAATGACATGAAATGACAGGTAGGGAATAGGAGAAAAAGTTTACCCAAAAAGAGCAAAAACAAAACCAGAAGATGAGACAGCAAAGGGGGAAAAAACCCCAACAGGTAAGAAACCTTGAGTAAAGGAGAAAGGAAAACCAATGGAAAGACAGCAGTTCTCCACACACTCTCCTGTTTAGTAGTCTACTGAGGGGATGGTCAGGGTAATGGGGATCTCTTTCTCCAAAGATAAAGCATGTGGTCCTTGGCCAAGTCCTGCAGTCTGTCATTTTCACTGTCAATTCTGACATTAAAGCCTGCTCAGCTCCCATTCTCTCCACTGCAGAATTAGAGTAGAGCTATTGACTTCAGGGGGACTGATGAAGGGGTGAATATTCCTACAGGATGATTTTGCTGAGAGACAGTTTAAAAATGGTCTACCTGGACCAGAAAGCCAAGAAAGTTTGAACAGGAAAAAAATGTAGATCTTATTTTTTTAAAGTTGTTCTTCCACCTCTTTGTACTTAAATACACTTACTGTTTCAAAGCATAGAAACAACACATAATGTATAAATGTCATTGATTCTGTGTTCCTCAGCTATTCACATGTGGCCTTTCACACATCTTTCAAATGCCAGAACTGCTTGCACCCTTCTAATCGAACAATTAGCCACAAGGCATGGAAAAACAGCCATTTATTTTTAAAGTTGGGTATTGGTGTGAGGATAAATGATAGAAACAGCTAAATTTCTCCAAATTGAGGTAACCAGGCAATTTAACTGAGCAATTAAACTTGATTGGTGTGGGCAAATGAGGATAATGAACATTTTTATGAAGCTTTTTTTTTCAGAGGACTAAATGTTAACCTTAAATATGGATTTAAAAATAGTAGGAATGTAAAGAAGAAATGTGAACATCAAAATCTCTTAAAACAACAACAATATATATATGTAAAGGGGACTTGTGCTTATGTCTTACTATGTAAGCAGTCAGACCTGGATCTTCTGGGCTATTTTGTGTTTAGTGGTTAAAGCTGGTGGACATTAACATCATTAAAAAAAAAAAAAGATTCCATATAAGCTACAAAAACCATCTTTTTCTTGAGTTGGTTTTACTTTTGCCTTTTCATTTTTTTTAACATCTGTTTAATCCAAACATCCACGTAAAAATTCGAGATATAAGAAGTCTGTTGTGAAAGATTTTAACAAATGGCATTAATTCTATGAACTACCCAAATTACAGTTGTAAAATCCTGTAACTGGTTATACTACTGTTTTCATCATAGTAGTTAAAGAGAGAAGGGAAAGAACAGTGAGAGGGAATGCATTCAGGTTTGAGATAATAAAAAAGAAAAGTAATCGCTCTGAAGACAGAGCTCAAGGCAGTACTGAAGACAATGCTGAATCCAAGTCACAGACCAGGGCACTATTGTGCTCCGTACCCTGTATACTCTTTATCCATTGAACCCAAAGCTTTACATCTTTTAGGAGTTAATTACCCAAGCACATATAAAACAAACTAGCCCTTTTTTTGGTACCCATGGGTACTGTCAGCTGTTAAAAAGTGCTCCCCAGTTTTTTATGCTAGAGACTTTATTGTCAGCCCAAATACGCAGCTGTATCACACTGGACAAGGATACCTGGCTGCCAAAAAGAAGCTCACAGTGTTATAAATACAACTTGATTGTATGCTGTAGCTCTGACACCAGATCCATTGTTTTATTACCCATTCTTGTATTCCTGAATGTCATTCCTGTATTTTTGTGAAATAAACTCTTTTAAAAAGAATCAAAATTCATGCCTACAGTCACTGTAGCTTCAGACTTAACAATGAGGAACTTGAAGAAAAGTTCTAGACTGGAATTATTCATTGCACTGCTGAATAACTTGTGAACTACAGCTATGCATTGAAGTGTGACTGATGGGCACAGTGACATTTTAACCTGAAGATATCTTTTCTTCCGGTTCAGAAATTATGGCACTTGGCAGGGACTCAATCCTAAAATAAAATAAAAGAATTACATGAACATCAAAGTAGAGAAGTGTCTAGCTCTACTGCCTTGCCAAAATTTGCAGCATTTGAGTTGGGTTTTAAAAGTGATCTAGTTGTACCACTGGCTGCTTAGTACAATTTTATAGAGGTGGGGTGAATGCATCTTTAAATCACAGGTAAACAATGAAGTGGTAGTGCAGCTGTATATAGAAATATATGCTACATTCCCTAGAGATCTACAGATATTCCAGGGAAAAAAAGTGAAAAAATCTGCCCTGTTCTAAGATTATACTCAAAGGTATAGTTACTATTTGTACGCACTTGACAGCTTTTCATGGCTACATAAAATCCATGAACTGGCATCCACCATTGAGGTTAGAGTACAAATCTAGAAATCATTGTTATATAAAGGGACAGGATGCCACTTTCTTTAGGACTGAGGAAAGATCTGAACAAGTCTTAAATCTTGAATCCATTAATCCAGAAACAGCTTCTGGCATCCTGCAATGGAAAGGACCAGCTTGCTTTCCTGGTAACAACAGGCACAACTGTGGAACAGTTTTGTAACACTCTCTCTGTCTGGCACTAAGAGGAAACTTTCAGACATACTTTTCATTTTTGCTGTGTCTTATTGATGTTCATATAGTTCAAGCATAATGCTCGCCTGGAAGCTATCTGATGTTACTACCTGTACAACCCATCATAAACAATGAACCTCTGCTGACAACTCCATTTTTCAAGGAAGATAAAGTCAAAGTCCTGCTGGTATGTGGCTTGGCAAAGCAAAAAGGATACTGTGTTACTGTAGGCAAACCCAGAATCCTTTTGTTTTGTGTTGAAAGAGCTACTGTTAAATTCCCCTCCATCAAGAATTGTTTAAGGTACTGTTGATCCTGCTTTGGAGGAGAAGGATCAACTAAATGTTATAACAGTATAGTTTCAGTACTGTTTCTCTGTCTTTTGTCTGATTTTACTTTTGGATACAATTATTCTGAAGGCAAGCAGAGCAGCATATTTCACCAGAAGCAAATCAAACAAAAGACAGAATCTCTCCAAGCCATTGCAAGTAAAGGGAGTAAGCAATGTATTTAGTTAAAAATATCTGGCTGTGAGCACACACAATGGGCTATTTAAGCAAAGAAATTAATTGTCATGTAATACAGTCCATGTAATACAGTCTGTGCCTTTTCAGCATGTGAGGTAGTAATGGGTCACATTACTCCAGCGGTTAAAAGGTATCATATCTTAATTGGATGGCATGATAACTATCAAGAAAAATCTTCACTTTCTCTCAGATCTTTAGTATGCTAGTATTCTGTTCTTACCTTCAAAATTTTTGTTCCCCCAAAAAAGCAAGATGTGAAAAGTCAAACCAAAATGACTCCCTGTCTGCACTTTTAACATTCTTTATGTAGTTCAGCTGGGAAACACTTGCTCAGTATTTGTTTTTGTTGCCTTGCAGCTCGCACTATATGTGCCTGATGCCATCAGTTTCCTGTTCCAAATACAGTGATTATTTGTTACCTTTATGAGACCTAAAGTTAAAAGTTACCCTTGTAACATCTATTTATTCAGGGAGCATACTCAAAACAGTTTTCAGTTTGGTTTTGATGCTCAGAATATCCTGTCTCATGGTCTAGATTCTGCATTCTGTATTGAGAACTGGCAGCCCAAGAGCCAATCTCAGAACGACCTCTCCGGCCTGAACAATTCCTGGGCTTGCAGTGGCTCACAGCAAAACTGCAGTCAGCTATCAGTCAGCCCGATGTTGCATAGGTCAATCTGAGCTTCTCTGTGGCTTGCAGCACTGCCCACAGTGTACGTAAAACTCTGGGCTACATCCCTGTCTCTGGCAAGTCCTCAACGGTCTTTTTCCACAGCTAAAGATGCACATGAAATCTGAGTTTACATTGTGCCTCTCAGAGGACCACCACACCCTTTACTACGCAGAAGGATGAAGACTTAAGTTTTACACCTTTCCGGATTTGAGCTCCCTCGAGCACTTCATCTCTACTAGAGTGCTGTGGTCCCTGGGGAGCACTAATTGCCATCTGCACCACTCTGGGGGGGAACTTCCCTCTTAGCAGGACACAGGGGTTTTGTGGGCCATTTGTGGCACTCCTACTCATGCTACTGACCAGAAAGTCACAGGGTCCTTTATGGGTAACAATATGAGTTAATTACAGTGATATGTTTAACTCTGTGGTAAAAGAAGCATTAAGACCAACCTTTTACACATGAGAAAACTGATGTATAGGGAGGTTAAATGACCTTCTGCACAGCTAAAAGTCAGAAATTTCAAAACTGAGATGGAAAAAAAAAATCAGAGTTCTTCTTCCCTTCCCTTACCCCCCCCTCAGCTTATATGATTAGATCACTTGCCTCCCACTTCAGTAGGCTGAATACTTGTCATTCTCTTAAAAGGTAGAACAAATGCTGTGGTGCATCTGCACTTCCTTTGTTCCTCATCCATCAGTCATATTTTATGTTCCACCACTTGACTTTCCCAAGTGCCCTTCATTTCTGTATTGAATTGCACACACATACACACACTTGTCTTATATTCCTCTTTGAAAGATTTACTGGCACTGATAGAAGTTCTCTGTACTGTCGGTCTCTGCGGAATAGAGATAACTCTGTAATGAGGGACAGTTGGGAGGCTAGAGGCCCAGGACAACAATCCAAAAACAGCTTGCAGATTTTAAACCATCATATGGAAGCTAAGAAAGGAGATAATGAGCAATGGGTGGAGTGGGCAAGGATGTTTTTCAGAAAATGACAAGGCAGGAAATATAGCACGGTTAATGTTTACGATCACCATAACTGTGAATCTACTTGGCATCATCCTTGTATCCAGATATATTATACAATATAAGAGCCTTACAACCCTCTGTTTCAAACATACCACATTATCTACATAAAGGCACATGGTAGTACTTACAGTGTAACGATACCTAACCTCCTCCTCTTCTTCCCATTCCACCTAGAGAAGCAAGCAAATCCTGCGACCCTCAAAGCAATATTTCTGTTAATTCTTATTTTTCATTTCTGTGTCCCAAATGAAATAATTTTGTTTTCCACAGCTAGTGACCCACTCATACCAGTCCTTACATTTTGGGTCATATCTTTTCACAGATTATCCTGTTCTACTCTTTTTAGCAATCTGCATATCATCCTGAATTGTGTGCCCCTAGGCTTCTAGATATAGAAAAACTGCTGAACATATTAATCTTCCTCTCCAAGGAGACAGTGTATGTAAAGTTCATGCTTTATTATGAGTTACTTTTTGGAGCTGCAATTACTATTTTCTTATTTGTTTGTATGGAACATAGTTCTCACTATGAAGCTGCAACATCATGAGTATAGATCTTGAAGGCTGCCAACAGCTAAAAAAAAAATCCCTCTTTCCAGCCTAAGACAACCATTGTTACTCCACCATTTTTTGTTTACAGTTTACTTATTGAAAATAGTAAACCATAAAGCTTAAAGAAATATCTTTATTAAATTAAACATATTGTTGGTGACTCCCTTTTCTTTTGCTGCCATTTCCCTCACTGGTGAATATAGGTTCACAGTGGGGCAGCAGCGGATTGGGAGCTGTGGCCAGCCAGTGTAACATTTCAAAACACAAACTGAAAATGTGTTGTGATGTGAACACCTATTGTTGATCCGTATGCGCTAATGCAGACTGTGGCTTGCTTTCACCATTAATGGAGTGAAACAAACCTCAGCATGCACTTGCAAGTACTTCAGGATTCAGTGAAGCTTGTAGTTATCATGAAAGTCTGAGATGGCAGATGAAGGAAAGGGAAGAATTGCCCTCGGGAAGGAAAGGAGAAGGAAAAAGTATCAATCCTTTCTCTCTTTTCTTCTAATTTAAAAAAAAAAACCAACAAAAAAAAAAAAAAAGAGAAAAACGAAGGTTGTAAAGAAATAAAATACTGAGTGAGCTGGGAGTTAACAACTTAAAGGAGAAGGGGGAAACAGATCAGCCAATGTTTGTGTTAGAACTATCATTCCCACTGTTTTCTTTACAGAGTTGTTTATTTGGAATCATATAGTGTAATGAAGACTGCAGTCCTTCTATCCCCAACTTGCATATGCCATGTGGTACAGGGCAGGGCTCCTGGAGAGCTCAGCTGAAATGGCTTCTCTGCATAGGACTATTGTCTCTATGGCACTATTTCTTACTCTGTCTTTTTGGGAAACATCAAGTGATATTTTACCATGACATGCCTGTTGGAACAAAGATGATTTTAATGTCCTGCACAGGCTTACATAATGATCATTCAGTCATCTTTAGAATGTTTGTCATCTTTGCCCATTCTGTTATCTGCATATTGGAAGGCAACATCGAGTTCATTCAAGTAATTTGTATAACTTACATGTTTAGCATCATGTTGTCATTAATGGAAGGTCAAGTTCTTCCTAAAAGACAACCAAACAACATAACTGTGCTTTTGGCTCTATGTCATACTTCTTCCTACCTACTTACAATCAAGCTGATCAGGACACTGGCAGAGGATTTAAAGGGCATGCAAACAGAGGTGTCAGAGCATTCATTCACAGTTCCTTTCCACTTCATGTAGTTTTACACATTTCAGGTCAGTTGCTTAAAGCACAGTTAACGCTGCTTACAGCTGCTAAAATTACTCACACAATGTCCTGTACAGTGAGGGCATAGCAGCTGACAGGGGGGTTGCGGGCAAGGAGTTAATGCCTGTGGATGAAGACTCTTGCATGTATATTCATGATAATAGTAAACTGGTGTGAGCTTGAGCCTCATGCTACTTCTAGGTAACAAAGCCTGTCAGGATCTACGCCATTCACCTGATAAATACCTTATTTTACCTACAGAAGTATTTCATGTACCATTTCCTCAACAGTTTTTAGACTGATAGTATCATACCAATTATATGTGCTTCAAAATGCTTTTCTTTCATGAATACTAGATACTATATAACTGGGAGAGCATGAACACAAATATTCTCACTGAAAGAATTCCAGGTTCTCCACTCAGAATGAACATGCATGTAACAGCTATGTTAGATCTTGAACCTGAAGTCTGGGACTGAATATCACTCCTGCCAGATAGTATCAGAGAATATTTAAGGCTAGAAGAAACACCTAGAGGCTGCCTGGTCTAACCCCTTCCTCAAAGCAAGTCCAGTTAGAACTGGTTGCTCAGAACAGTATCTGGCCAAGTTTTTTGTATTTACAAGGACAGAGATTTCACAACTTCTTAGGGCACTTCTCTCAGTGCTTATCCATCTCTCCTTTCTTTTTCTTTTTTTTTTAATCTCCTAATAGCTAATCAGAATTTCCCTCATTGCAGCTTTTATCTATTGCCTCTCATCCTATCACTGCCTTCTCTAGCTCTACCTTCTCTACACCCTCCTGTAAGGTAACTGTAAACAACAGTAAACCTTCCTGTCTTACTTCTAAACAAAACCATTTCTCTCTTCTCTCCTTGTACATCACATCCTTCAGCTCCCTATACCCTCTTGGTAACCCTTCTTATGTTAATATCTTTCTTGTACAGAGGAAGGGCAAAACTAGATGCAGTACTCCAGCTGTATTTTCACAAACTTTGAATGGAGGAGAATGATAAATTCCCTCAAGCTAACAGGCTGTACTTTTGCTAAAGCAAACCACTTGGCTTTCTTCTCAGCAAGGACACATTGCTGATTCACATCCAGTTTATTGTTTACTGAAATGCCCAGATACTGCAGTGCAAAACTGTTTTCTCTCCAGCCTGTACTGCTGCAAGGGATTGTTCCAGCATAGGTGCAAGACTTTGTTTTTGCCTGTGCTGAACTTCATGATGTTTTCATCAGTACCTTTCTCCAGGTTGTCAAGATCCCTTCAAATAAGAGCTCTGTCTTCTCAATATTGAGAGTGCTTAACCCAACCAGACTCCATTTTTTTATGATTTGCAAACTGCTGAGGATGCATTCCATAATTCGAGTCATTAATAAAGACATCAAGCAGCATTGACACCCAGTGTCAGCTCCTGAGGAACATCACTAGTAATGTGTCACTGATCAGTCTTCATGCCCCCCTTTGAACTTGGCTATCCAGAGAATTTTCCACCCTCCTTATAATTGGACATCTTTCCTGTCCATATCTCACTGATTTGTCTGTCAGGATACCATGGGCCAAAGGCCTTGTTAAAGTCATGCAGTATTCACTGCACTCGTCCACTGTGCCATCCATGTTGTCATGGAAGGCAATTAGGTTAGTGAAGCATGATTTTTCCACTGTTAAATCCATGTTGGTTTTTCCAAATCACCTTTTCCTTCATGTACCTGAATATAGCTTCCAAGCAGATTTGCTTTATAACCCATGCTGGAACTGAGATATAGCTGTCCCATCTCTAGTTCCCAGGTTCTTCTTCTTGCCCTTCTTTAGAATTGGTGTGACTTTACCTATTTTCAGAATGTAAGAACCTTCCCCAAAGACTATGAATTGTCAGACAGTATAGGAAGAAACATTTCATCACTGTCACTGTCTTTAGATGCATCCGATGTTTTCTTATGGAACCAAGTGTGTCCAATTTACCTAAAAGGCACCTGATTTATTGTTTTGTGTCTGCTGTGGATAATGCTTCACTTTACCAGAATTTTCTGCTAGGCTTAAGGCACTTTGGGGCCTGTGGGCAAATTGCAGTTCCATATCCCTAAGCAATTCTTCTTTTTTCATGACTAATGGGTCCAACATAACACATCCTCTGGTCAGCTGATCAATCACCATGCTGAAGAAGTTGTCTTAGGACATTCTGCAGAAACCTGGGTTGCTTGCACACAGACATATTGCCCTTCCAGCAAACATCAGAATGATTAAAGTCCCCCATGAGTATTATGACCTGCAGTCACAGGGTTTCCTCCATCTGTCTAAAGAAGGCTTCATCTACTTCATCTCTTTGAGCAGACAGTCTGTGGCAGAGGAGGTGTCTTGTATTGGCCTGTCCTGTTACCCACAAGATCTCAACTGATTTATCATCTGTTCCAAAGCAAACCTCCATCTACATGAGCTAATGGTTTGCTAATCCACCTCCTTGCCTTCCTGACCTGACCTTTATAAGAGACCTGTCCTTCTACTGCAGCATTCATGTCCCTTCACAGCCTCACTAATGCAGTTTGAGGAATACTTATTTGAAAGAAGAATCCACTCAATGCCAGACTTGGCTAAAGTTTACTATAAACATTTCCCTAGTTGGGCAGTCTTCCTCAAGAGGGTCCTGTTGAAAGTTAAATGTGTGGGCTTTTAGATTGCATCCGCTCTCTCACAAATCCTTGATTGTCTGTTTACGTGATGGAAAATTTTGTTTAGAAACAAAGTCTGGGAACACGAGAGAATGGAGATATTTTTCCTTTCCCCAGCTTCTGAATTGTAGAACTAGATGATAGGGGCATACAAATAGATTAAAGACTCAACTAAACCTGTGGATATGAATTAATTTTCTTTTTGTTTGAGTCTTCATTTAAATCTGAATGCTGGTTCTCATTTGTTTTAGTGTTTGTCTATATCCTCCCTTCTCCATCCTTCTACTTTCCTCACTGACACACACACTTATATAGCATATAAAATTCATACACACATTTCAGTGTTTGATTGTCAGCATCAAGCACTCAGAATATCAAAGGGTCACCTTTGTCAGTAAGCAAAGGATGAGCATTTGCTTTCAAGCGCATCCATCAGGGGAGTAGTCAGAACCTGTTACTTGTCGAAGAAGCCTAATGTTTTATTCAACTATATCCCAGTAAAAACATTTCTGGCCAAGGGTTTTTTTGTTTTGTTTTGTTTTCTAGTTCATCTTTAAGATAGATTCTCCCCTACCCCCACAGGAGAATACAGGTTTTCCCTGACTTAGAAAGGTACATGCTCATATGCCTTAATTAAGGTGCTGTATTTGCTTACTATTTAATTGAGGCATTTTTGAAAGTTCAGTACTTCAAAGAAAACATTTTGTCAGTGATTAAATAGGTAATTCTGACCACTGATAAAGAGTAATCAACTGTCCCTGGGTAAATTCACAGAGAAATTAAAGACAAACATATAATACAGAATGATTCCACTAAGTATATGCCTCATGTAATTTTGAGACTAAGGCACATATACTAAACCAAATTATTAATTGTAGAAGTGCATGTTTGCTGAATGTACTGTTTTCTGAAAAAAAAATGTTTTCTCCTACTCTCAGCAGAATACCTGTTGTCATCTTCTACAATGGGAGTTTCCTTTTTTAATTGACCAATTCAGTACAGGACAGAAGTCCCGTTATAGTCAGTTGAAGGATATCAGGATATTAAAATTAATTTCCCTCTGAATTGGAAAAAAGCTGTAAAGAAAGTTGATGCTCTTGAATTGTAGGCACAATTCTAATTGAAAAATGGGTGTTTAGGCATGCATCCCTTTAGGGACTCATTTTGTTCCCACTGAACATCATTACAAGTCAGTTACTTAATTTTCCTTAACCCCACATATGAAAGCACATATATTCATTTTCATGGATTTTTTAAGATACCTCAAAATGTTACTTTAGCTAATATAGCCAGCCCCAGAGTGCAGAAACTTCCTTATCTACCCCATCCAAACCTGTGGTGACAGTAACCTTCAGCTCTTGGATAATAACAAAAACCTGAGAACAATTAGATCTTCTACCTTTGCAGCTACATTAAGAATAGACCATCCCCCAAATCTTTAAATGCAGCAGGCAGTGGCAAAGCCACAGTATTGCTAATCTTGATTCCAGTTAAATGGTCCTCATTCCTTCCACAAACTGACACAGAACAAATTACACCCAAGGCTCTCAAATCATGTTATAATCACTACTTACAGAACTGGACATTATTAACAACCCACATTTTACTGCAGGGAGAATGTAGAAGCATCAAATAGTGATCTAAGATCAGACAGGAAGACTGTGACAAAGACAGTACTAAAACCTGCCAGTCCTGTATTTGCAGCTACAAGCCTCTTTCCCTTGCATATCTCATGTTTTTGTCAGAGATAATCTTAAAAGTGCTTCACTCCTTGTTTGTATTTTTTTCTGTATACCAAAAAAATCATCAGTGATGCCTCAAACTAAGTTTCCCATCTAGTCTTTCAGACTCACACTTGAATTCAATGACTGACTTTTCAGTTAAGGTGATAGATTTGCAGTGATGGGAAGTCTGTCTCCTAAACCAAAATGGCTTGTGTGGCTCCTTCAAGAATTCAAAGGCTTGAATTTTCATTCCTGATCACTTAAATGTATACACTAGTTAGGAAAATAATTTTTTAATCTATTCTAATCTTCTGCTCAGCTATTCATGTAAGAGAGGTTTTAGTACCTGAGCTAGGATGTGACAAGTGTGGTGTTGGCTAAGTCCTTTATGCTTTTTAGTAGGTGAATGCTAATGTCTCCACAAAAACAAATTCTCATGTCTACCAGGTACTGTTTCTACCACACAGTTTGAAAACACTGGCAAAAAGAAATGATGATCGGTGTGACAAAGAAATGCCAGATGCTTAAATAGATGCACCTAAAGCATAAAACAGGGGGTTTAAACTGCCTTGGCTTTCCCTCAGAGAAGAACTAGATCTCCATGCTTTTGTGAGGGTAATTGCAGAAGTCTGTACAATTCTCTATTGTTACCATCACTACTGTTTAGCTGGAGAGGGCTCTTTGATCTTTCAAAGACATAATGAAACCCAACTGCTCTAAGTATAACTGGGAAAATTCAGTACACAGCCATGGATTTTTTTTTAAGTGAGAGGTCAGTTATTACTCAGTCAGAATTGTTTTGAGCTCCTTAGAGTCTGAAAGGAAAACGTTCTTTCTTAGTGTTATACAGTAGTTCAAAGAAAAGCAAGAAGTTTGATAAAAGTACATGAAACTCAAGAACCCATATGTATAGAGATCAGACTTGACGCCACAGTCTCTTGTGCCTTATAAATTAAAGACCTGTTTGTAAAGGCAAACTTTGTAAATTTCTGCTATAATTGGGCTTAGAGATAATAGGAAAAGGAACAAATAAAACTGCATTACTACAGGAGTGCTAAGCAGCACTCAGGAGAACATGAGGTACCTTTACCTAGTTTGCAGCTTTGCCAAATATCCATTAAGATCTGATAATAAGTTGCCCCTAGAGAGAAGAGCCATCAGAATAAAGTACCTAGCTATTTTGGTGTACTGCAGTGCAGGACAAAAGCTCTTGTGCCATTGTCCCTGTTTAATCACAGTGAAGAGCAGCAGCAGCTGGGGAACCAAAGAGGGAAAAGAGTTGAGAGGCCCGAGGCAATGTTGAAAGGATTGACACGTTCCAATTGATTTTTTGCAAAGCTGATTAGCTGTGGCTACATGTTTGCACTTCAGGTTAGAAACCCCATTTGTGATTTTGAAGGGTGTGTAATAACTGTGTGAGTCACCAGAGTATGGGTGTTTATTCTTAGCTTCATACATTTAAAGCAGGTTCTTTGGGCAGCCTATTCTATAAACCAAGGATCCCAACATCAGCCAAACTGTTGTCTCTGTCTATCTCAGGCCATGTGGCCTAACACGTGGCCCTCACAAATTGAGAATAAAAGGAGCCTTCCAGCCTGCCTGGACCTTCCAGCCTGCATGAAGGGTGTGAGTCTGAGGTTCCACAGTGAGAGAACAAGTTGCCTCTTATCCCTGATCTAATGACAAACTCTTATTCCATTGTCCCTTATAGTTTATTTCTCAGTCTTTCTTTTTTCTCTTCAGCACTCTATATTCTTATTATAGTGCCTTTTCTATGTTCTGTTTGTTTGTTTTGAAATCAAATGCCACTCTTTTTTTTATATTCAGTTTGCCTTTTGAGTACTGGGTTGCTTCTGAATCTTGAAATATACTTAGTGCCTTTTGGTCCATTCATTTTCTGAAATTGTTCATCAGCACAAAACTGGTTTTAGCCTCTCTTAGTGTCATTCATTTACAGGGAACGGCTTGGCACTGCTACTTTTGAGAATGAATGAGTAAGTTCACTGACATTTTTATACTCTCAAGAAACAGAAAGATAGCATCACCCTGATGCTTTTCTCGAGATTTTTTTTGGTAATTTCTCTTTTAGTTCTTGGTATCAGGACAATATTTTTTGTAGATCTTATTCCTGTTACTGAACACTTCTATCTGACATACAGCTTTTTCCCTGTTTGCAGTGGCTGCAAGTTAAGCTTTTTTTGTGTATGTGTAAAAGCCAGTACTTAGGTTAAAGGGGGCCCATAAAGAGTATTGTTATACACTGAGGTGGTTGTCTTAATAAAGCATTTAATGTATATTTTAATAGTTCAAGTATCGGATTCCTATATCTTTTATTAATTTTTTTATTATTTCAATATTTACTGAGTTTTTCTGCTAATTTGCCAGTTTGCATGTAACCATGGCTGATAGAGTTTTCTTAAATGAAGTATCTTGCAGATATTTTCTTTTTATAAAAACACAGCCTTTTATGTATTATTATATTAATGGAATTCCACAGCTGAATAAGCTAGGTATTAAAGTATTCCTGG
Organism: Manacus vitellinus; assembly: GCF_001715985.3. Classification (NCBI taxonomy): domain Eukaryota; kingdom Metazoa; phylum Chordata; class Aves; order Passeriformes; family Pipridae; genus Manacus; species Manacus vitellinus. The sequence continues at coordinate 4,626,273 of NW_021940478.1, forward strand.
TTTTGCTATACTAATTCTTAAGGACCAAGAAAGTAAGCATAGTCAGACAGACGTAGTATATTTTTCAATAACTCCAAAGAAACCAACACTGCAAAATGCAGAAATCTTCTGTAACCTCAGTAATTCTTCAGTGCTCTGTTTCATTATTTTTTACAGATTTAATATTTTGTTTCAGGGGTTGGACTCAACGACCTTAATGGGTCCCTTTCGACTCTGCATATTCTATGATTCTTGATTTCAGTCCTTAATCTTATTCTATATTGCTGATAAGAATATATTACAGTAAGAAAAGGGCGATGTTAGAAATGGAAGGAATAGAAACAGGAAAAAATGCAATGTTCATGACATAGGAGTTATTAAGAAAAGAATCTAATACACAATGCGTGATCATAAAATGGAAGAAGAAGGAGCAGGAGAAGGAGAAAAAAACACCTGAGTATTTTGGTCAGGAAGAACTAGTTAGATAAAGCAATGAAAATGGCAAATATTTTCACTCAGATAGGAAAATATTAACATTGTTGTCTTTAGACCTAAGTCCATTTGTACAGAAGGAAGGCCAGTTGAAATGCAGCAATTACAGAAAATCAGCTAGGAGCATTAGCCCTTCACATCGGCCTTTTCTTCACTGACTCTTTTTGGAATCCACTTGACTTGAAAACAAGAGACTGAGGTTGTAAACAGAATTCCAGCTGAAGACTCAGAAGTGCCTATTTTGCAAGCAAAGACTGTAGCCTAGCAAGAAAGATAACAAGAGCATATGGAATTATTATCTATAAATGCAGGATGAGGAAGAATGTATGTATGTGGGAGGAGGTTCTTAAAACAGAAAAAATAATGCAAGAACAGCATATCTATTTTGGGAAACAAGCGTATTTCTAGTCACCAGAGCAGCTATTTCTTGAAATAGGAACTGTGTACCTGTTGCACTTTTTTCATCACTAGGCATGGTGAGAGACAAGCAAGTTAAAACTACATTAACAAACTCAAACACTCAGGAATCAGTCACACTGAGCCACATTCAGATTTATTGTATAGTGTAAGAACTATACTTACTTGTAGTAAACCAGTCACTAACTATAGTTATCCAACTTAATTATTCTGTAAACCGTGACATCTGTTACATCAAGAAAGTGATGAAAAATGAAGACTAGTGATTGCTTAAGACAGCAGATCTTGGGTTAGTTAGGAGATAAAAATGTGAGAACCTCCTTTAAGTGCCTGTTGGAACAATTTAAATACAGCCTCTATGTGAGAGTGCTGTTTCTGACAGCTGTTCATCAGGAATCATGGTGCTGTGATCTGGTAGCGCTGGGTCTGTTTGCATTTCTATTTAATCTTGTCAAAAGTTTTTTTGTTTTTATTTTCTTTGCAAATACCAGTGTTTGAATCTTACTTCAAACTCTATCTCTCAATTTTTGAGGCTATAGAATATAAAGCTTCATATAATCTTCAAATTGTTTTACATAAGAATGAAAAGGAATCATCTGTTCTAGTTTCTGTAAACACCAACAAGGTTTGGAATCACTGTAGCATCTTTCTCCCGTTGTCTAACAAATTACTTTTTAGGATCTAACCTTCTGTAACTAGCTTCAGCAATCTAGCCTCTATCCCTGTAGAGATAAATAGTCCTCTCTTCTAAATAGTTCTAAAGTCCATTAACTTACTTCACTTAAATTTTACAGAGGAGTAAAGGTGTCAAAATCATAAATTTCATGTACAGTTTGAAGAACAGTAGCTGCATCAGGCAAATAAACCTACATTGTGCCTTAACTGTTTGGTCAGCTGGCTGTTCCATAAATATACATATAAACTACCAGCTGCAGTCCATGCTATTTCTTCTTCAGCCAGTATGTAGGAAAAATAAGAAGTACCACCATTTTGCAGTGTAGAGGATTTGGGGACAAGGGCTGGAGCAGAAAGTAAACAGCACCACACAGTGACGTAAGGAATATGAGGAAGAGCTGGAGGCTTTGGCTCCAGGGATGAGTGAGGTAGGGAGGCTATATGGTGTACCAAAGGATCTAGAGCTTAGCATAACTGAGGCCAGAAGAACATGGCACACATGTCCCTGGGAAATCTGTTGCTTCTGGTGATGCTGGATCTCCCTTGTGGAATATCTTTTTGGAAGAAAGGATCTTTTATGTCTTGAAATAAATTATTTGTATAGGTGTGTGGCAGTTTGAGCCACGTTAGAAATCTGGAATCCAATTTCCAGGCTTCCCCCCACCTGGGTTTCCAACACCGGAGAGAAATTTTCAGGCCAGAGGCTTCTATAGGGGGAAGGGGAAGTATATACATTTATTTACACAAATAAATACTATACAAACTAAAGGCAACTATATATATATACTATTACACTTCTATCAGTCCTTTAAGCCCCTGCCTTTAACTTTAGTCCAGGAGAAGCCTTTCAAGGCTGATAGGTAACCAGTCTCTCTCTCGTGGGAGTGTTTCGGGTCCCTGAACACTCCCCCCCAACCAACCTCCAGCTGTTTGCTGAAGTCCTTTCTGCTCACGAAATGCAAGAAGGTAGCTTTGAGTCCTTTCTCCTCGGTCTCATGTCAGTCTCTGCAGTGTCATTCTCTCTCTCTCAGTCTCATACCTCAGTTCGTAGGCTGCTGCAGTGTAGTTCAGCTTATCAAGCATCCTCCGAGTCAGTTTTTGGCCGCCCCTGGTCAGCTTCTGCAGGGCAACTGCCGAGCCTCTCTCTCTCTGGCCCGTCTCCAATTTCGCCTGGGATTCTTCTCCCTAGCGCCGAGCTGCTTCAAGCCCGTCCACTTGGCTCTGCTTCAAATGCTGAGCCTCTCCTGCACTTTACAGTGGAGGGAAGGAAAAGCCCCCTCTCCACAGCTTAACTGCAGAAAGGGGGGAGGAAGAGTGCTTGGCTGCAGGGCCTGCCTCTCTCCTCTTACCTCAGGTGCTGTGGGTCACGTCCCTCACAAACACTCACTCCAAATGCTGTCTCTAACTCTGGCCTAGGCAGAGCTGGGGGGCCGCAGGGCTCCCCCACCCCCGGAGTGGGGGAAGAAGGAGCCCAGCCACCCCCTGGCCTCCTACACCTACACGCAGCAGACACCAACAGGAACTGCCAACAGCTCCTGGTGCTGTGTGTGTATGATTTTTAGCAGAAGTGAACAAGACAATCGGCTCTCCAGGGAACCCTGCCCTGGCACCCAATCACCTCTGAGCCCCCGACTCCCAGGGGCGCCCATCTCAAACCGTGACAAGGTGTTTGCCCTGATGATGCATGAAATATTGTGTGTATATGTAGGTATATGGGACACATATATAGTGTTTTGGCGGTATTTTTTGTGCATTAGAAAGAAGCCTGTATTTAAACTCAAGCAAAATAAATATAAATACTTATTACCTAATGTACCAAACCAGTGACATTTTCCTTTTAACACAGAGTTACCAAGTAGAACGAAAACTTTGGTGCTAATTATTTGATGATATTATCGGTGCTGATTGTTATAGTAATTGAGGGGTTGGTTGATGCTGTAGGGGTACAGACCACCAGGAGAGCCAGTGAAGAGTGCAAGATTGTTATTACTCTTACTATTACAGTATTAGCAGTCTCATTTTGAGTGCTTTGTTTTTTCTGAATGCTTTAGCATTGCACTGTGTAACCTCAAAGGGTACAAGTGGTTGAATTTGTTCATTACTAGACAGGATTCTGGTGTTTGGATATATAAAATTTGGAGCAAAATCGTGTTCTATGATACTGCCAGGAGTAAAACCATGATTATCTTTGTTAGCAACCTACCAACTGCGTGCTTACTATTTTAATAATTGATGCCAATTTCATTATTGTGTTAGGAGACAAAAATGTGACCACAGCAACTCCAGAATATCAAGTCCCTCTTATAAATACAAACAAATAATAAAATGCAAGAGACAGTTTATTTGTGAATAATTGTAGGTTGATGCTTCAATGTGTACATCCCAAGGTCAGTTGACTTTGGTCTTCGCAGAAGTTCAGTAACTGCTCTGAAATTCAGTGACTAGCATGTAATAGTCACAAAAGGAAAGGAAACTTGGTCGGTAGGGTGAATGAAAAACCATTTTACCCACCAAATTGCAAGGTATCATATATGCAATATGACATTAGTGGGAGCTAAACTGCAATTTACAACAGTCTTTCATAACCTAAAGCCACTTCCTAGATGACATTAACTGCTGTTTAAATCAGTGTTACAGAGTGAGGTAGAGGAGGAGTGTTATTTAATTCTGGAGAGAATATCCACAGCCTGCAATTTCAATTTTTTGGAATTTAATTACCACAGCTGTAAAAGTACATTTTCGGTACAACCTTGTTACAAATATCCATGCTAGAAAGCCACTTCTCTCTAGTGTATTTCATTTAAACACAAAAAAAAAGTTTATGGTTAGTCTTAACCTATTAAAACATATGGGATCTCACTTTTATAATACAGTTTGCACTGCTGTTTCATACAGTTTCATCTCAAGTTGAATTTACCATAGTTAGAAAAGGGCCCTGAGGGCACCACCTAGCCCTGACTGTCCCTGTCCATCTGCCCACAGCCCAGGACCCCATGTCAGCCCCATGGGGTCAGCAGCCCCTGCCCCAGAAGGAAACACAACAACAGGGCGGGTCTCCAGCTCCCAACAGCCCTGCCCAGCCATTACCATTCCCAGGAGGCACCTGATACCCAGGACTGGGGCTGCCCCGGTCAACCGGGGGTGCCCTGCTCCTGTCTGGGGCAGTGGGCAGGCCATGGGACAGGCCCTGCCATCACCCCCCTGGGCAGATGCTATCCCCCACGCCATGTCAGTTTATAGTCTTATTGCAAAAGCACATGAAACATCCACTTAAATTCTTCCTATATGAATTCTCTGCTGAAGTAATTCCTGAGTGTGTAGAATGGGTCCAACTTAATTTTTAAAACCCCAGTAAAATTTTTCTGGAACGTCACTTTAAAATAAAGCAATGATATCTAGTCGTGGTGAACACACATGCTGTTGATATATTCACTCCAGAAATAAATTTTAAAAAAATGTTTGTATACAAATACTTTGAGCATGGATATCACTTGCCTTTTCCTTGTTGTCGTGCTGAAGACACGCCATTGCCACCACCCTTGGAGATTTTGGAGGGTGCTCCAGAGATTCTACAGGAAACAAGGCTACTCCAGATTGTGGTTAATTTGAAAAAAAACCCCAAACCAAAAAACAACCAGGTCTCATTTTAAAGTAATTAAGTATATGACAACAAGCAGAATGTCCAGTAGAAGCAGCTAATGCTACAGCCCTGTGTGCTCTTTAAATGCCTCTTCCTTCAGGAGGAATGAAACCTTCCCCACATCCAGACAAATGTATTTGAATGGCTTGGGCTGGAACATTTGGGAGAGGCAGAAGAAAGAAAAAGGCTAGAGAGTTTTTATCTGACTGTAAGTCATTAAAAGCAAACCAGATGGTTCACTTAACAGTGGTATTAAACCGAGTAAAAGTATGCCTAGGGCATAGTAAAATCTTTAATTCATCCTCAGCCTTAGCCAGTGATTGATGGACAATGTCACAAGAGTGTTCAGATTAGATTCTGAATGAATCAATTTACTATAATATTAATACAGTGCGATTGGTGATGCATTTACTTTTTATTTCATAGACTTAGTTCTTCACAATTTTGCTTACCTTTGGGGTATTACTCAGTTCAGCCACTGATTGAAATGAATGGTATTGAGTAACACAGTTCCTATGGAAGTATAAAATCTGTCTTAATGGGGAGTCCTAAAATCTTTGTCTTGAGGACTGGTAATATGATACAGCCCAGATGACACGAGCTCTGTGTCCCAAACATTTTTATTCTATCCCATGACTATCTGCCATGATCCTTTTATTTGACTAACTTTATGCATAGGATAATGGACCCTCTTCTGCAACACAGGTTAGTACACAGAGTGAAGCTATAATTTCGTGTATTGGCTAGCATCAGCCCTGCTAAAAGCGTCTGCAGTATAATTTATGCACGTACCTCATCACTTTCTTTGCAATGAGTTGTCTGGGTAGTGAAAAATAACTTCAACTTAAAGGAAAATGGGGTTGTTATTACCATTCATTTCATCCTCATAACCTCACAATGGTGTTTCTATATACAAAACCCCTGTACTTTAAAGCACATCTTGCCTCCAGGCCTTCCTTTTGGCTCAATTTGCACCATTCTTTTTGTCCTTTAGTTTTATTCCCAATTTATTTCTTTTTAACCTGATTACAGTAGCAATTTCTCTCTTCATATAGGTCACACAAGCAACACATTGCTTCCAAAATAAATTTTTAAGGAAAAATAAAACAGAAGATTGGATAAAACTTTGCCTGGATAAAACTTTTCTACCAAGCAAACAGTCAAGGACAGATAATGTAATATGAAATAATAAATCTTTTTTTTGAATGTTTTCCTCATAAGTGAATGTTGCATATTTATGTATAAGAAACTTTTGCAGAGATCTGTTTGGCTTTTTTCTAATATATAAAATTTTTTTTCTGAATAAAAGGGAACAAAATCCAAACTATTAGCCCAGCAGTTAAGCAGTTGATGCTGATCGTGGTGTGATAGAAGTCTATCCCCTTAGGGTGACAACTGTCTTATTATCTCCTATCTTTTGCTGAAATCAAACAGGTTTTAGTCACACTTTTTTAGACCCTTTGTGAACCAGATTCACGAGGCCACACCTGGTGACACACTGTAAGTTTGTCATTGGTTTGAAGAACAGGCATTCAGCCAGCCTTAGCTCTGTACATGGGTATGTAGGACATAGTCTCACTCTCACAGTAAATAATCCACATACAGCCTACCTAACTGATCCCTTAGTTTGTTCTATCATGTCTTAGGAAGGCTGTAAAACTAAAGATATCAAAGTTGGAAAGGATCTTGTCAGGGGGAATGTTTATTTTCAAAAGTTAGTGGTTTAACTGGAGGTCTAGAGGTTGAACCTTAGATGAAGACCAGATCCTCATTCTCAATATTGATGACACCGAGATATGTTTTGATGTCCTGAGTCATAATGAGTCTTACACAGGTGAATTAATTGTGGAGGAGGAGTGGAAATTTCATAAACAATTGATGTGAAAAAATCCTACAGGTTTCCATTTTTAGCTCTTTAGGTGGCCTGGGCTAGGTAAAGAATGTTATGGTGGACTATTCAAGTGGTTCCAACACTTTTTCTATGCTGACCTTTTTTTTGCTGCTTTGTTCATTGAAATTAAGTTTAATTAAAATGATGATAAAAATGAGCTTAGGAGTTCAGCCTGTACCAAGTCTCAAAACAGCACTATTCCATGATTCATATGAATTAATGATAGTCTGTTACTGAGGGCTGGTTTTGTCCCAGTATGATACAAAGTTAAAAAGGCTTTCAAGGCAAACAAAAGTTGAATTTTTGATGTGAAACAATCATAAAAATACACAATTTTAAAGACAAAGTTATTTTCATGCCTTTCTCTTGCAGGTTGCCTTTGAGAAAACTTCTAGCAAACAGTCTGTTGAAATTACTTCCTGCAGTAGACTTCTAGTCTAACTTCTTAACAAGCTGATAGATGTTTTTTAGAGTCTGAGGTTGTGTCTAATAAATAATTCCTCTAGGCCTCATGGCCGAGGGAATTGGCCAGCTGAATAGGACTCAGGAGACCTAAACTCTATTCCAAATTTCAAGACTAGCCTTCTGGGAAACTGTGCTTTGTTGTCCTAAAAGCAGAGCAAATGGTATTGACTGATTTTGTGAAGGGTTGTTAAATCTGCTTAGGAAAAATGCTACGTAGAAGCTACTTACTGGTATTCTTATTATCAAGAAAAAGGGCTCCGTGCAAAATTACACAGAATACCCATTTTCTCCCTGAAGGAAATTATGAAGAGTGCTTCAGCATGTCTGCTAATGATTAACCATGCTATAGTTATGATATTTTGTATTATTGGACAGTTTGGGTATGTGTGGTGACAGAGTGTTTTGCCCTTAGAGGCAAACCTGTTGCATGAAGCATGCTTTCTCCAGGGGTCATAGGCATAGGTAGAGTGGAGCACAGTGCCCTCAAGTGGGTTGGCAGTAGGTTTCTGATCTGGGCAGAACGTTGAAGGAACCCCAAAACGCTGACCATAAGCTAATGCTGGAGGCTGCCATTCCAGCATGGTAGGGGCATAGCCAGACACTGGTGAAGTCTATGCCAAGATTCTTTCAATCTACAAATCTTTCTGTTCTACAAAGCATGCTATCCAGCAATGCTAAGTACTTTGCCACACAGTCAGCTAGGGATTTTTTTCTAACTTTTATTGAGGAAAAGAGAAGCACAGAGCTGGTTGAGAAGGTCCAGCTCTTCTGACTCATAAAAATATCTTCACTGTGAGAGAAATAATTTCCAGGAATCTTGCTACCTAACAGATTTTTTTCCCATTAATTTTATCGCTTATGCTCTGATTTCAAAAGCCATTTTAATATTTCATTTTTTAAATTTTTATTTTCTCTAATGTAACTAGCCTTGATTTTAACACTGGGAGAATAAATAAACCTTTATCAAAGGAACACCCATAAGGGTGTGATTTAGTCAGTTACACCTTTTGTGTATAGTAAACAGCATTTCAAGAGATGTGGAAATCTTCTGTGAAAAAAATATGATGGTTTGGGCAGTTCATGCTTTGTATGCTAATTACCATTATTCTCCTCTTTCCCTTTTTCCCACCAAGTTTCAGTTGGGTCCATGTCCCTTTGGGTAGAGTTACTGATCTCTTCCCTTCCAGTGCTGTAATGGTCTAGTATGCCTGCCTGCCTCTGCCCTTAGTTTGCCACATCTGTGAATGCATGTATTTATCTGCTATTTGTGTATGTATTTAGTATGTCATTTTATTGTGCATCCAAAATTTAAACTCAAGAAGTGGCTTGACTGGACACTTTCTAATTTTTTGCTTACTGCAATTCCTGAATCCACTGGTTTTCCACTGTAGGATCTCATTGCTCTACATACTTCTACGATTTCACCTAGGCCACTAGCATTTAGAATTAATTGATGTATATTTAGATTGGGAAGATGGTCTGCAGCTTCAGTTCATGGTTCTCCTTGGGCAATTTCTTATAATGTTGCAGACCATTTCAATTCTGACATCAAGACACAACTCCATCTGTTCACTGCTTCTGCTGTGATATCAACTCTTTTCCCAAAAGCAGTGTACAGACTTTTGGCTGAGTATTAATAATAGTAAAGCATGTATCATGATATCAGTTAAAGTATCTGGAATTGTGTCCCAATTATTTATTTTCCTTTCTTTTTATTTATTCCCATTTCACCACCAGCTGCATTCAGACCAGGATAAAGGAGATGGATCACTTAAATACATCCTTTCTGGAGATGGAGCAGGAGACCTCTTCATTATCAACGAAAACACTGGTGACATCCAGGCTACAAAGAGACTAGACAGGGAAGAAAAGCCTGTATATATACTCCGTGCCCAGGCTGTAAACAGAAGGACTGGAAGACCAGTGGAACCAGAATCTGAGTTCATCATTAAGATCCATGATATCAATGACAATGAGCCAATGTTTACAAAGGACGTTTACAATGCCAGCATTCCTGAGATGTCAGATGTTGGTAGGTGCTAACTAATAACTGATTTCGGTGTCTGGTCTGGGTTCTTTCTGTGGAGTTAATGAAGGGCCCAAAGTTTACAGGCACTGAATACAGACATCTGCTGTTTGAGTCTGGAGTAAAAGCACCTCAGATGTTTAAAAAAAAAATCTAACTCCAGGAAGATAGTGACACCAGTTTGCTGGAATCAGAGGTGTCAGCTGAGTGAAACATGCTCCCTCTGTTGTACCACAAAAAATGCAAGTTAATATCATCTACTTTAGCTTCAGAGCTGAGTTACATGACACTCTTAGAGTTCAATAAGCTTTGTTAACATGATTTAGTAAAAGTGTAATAATATGGTAATCTGTGGTCACCTGTGTCAATACCACTCCTAGATCTGTTCAGCAATCCTTCTTTAGTTCAGGAAAGTAAACAAAATGGAAAAGAGCATGTACAGAAGGGGTTGTACACATTTCAGGAGTAAAAACTGTAACCCAAGTCAACTCATCACTGATTCTGAGATATGCCATTAATTTCCTCTGCCCTTTGTTGCTCTTCTCTTGCAAAAGAAAAGAGCTCCAAAGTCCTTCGAAGTCCACTGAAATCTTTCTACTGATTTAAAATGTATTGAGCTGTAAGAATCAATCAAGAAAATAAAATATGGTTTTAAGATGGGATCTTTTCCTGAGAAGTCGACAGATTTTGATTCTTTGTCTCTGATTCTTAGGGAGGGCAGTTTGATTTCTTTGTCAGGGAGCAATGGATGGTTGAATTGCAAGAAGCACATTTCTAATCTGAAATAATGTCCAGGGAGAGAAGCATTAATTAATCATGATCAAGAATGAGATTAAAATAAAGTTCAAGCAATATGAAAATAAAGACTTTGGGGCATACTCTCTCCTCTCATTCATGGGACTTGTCACATGGATGAAACCTCATCTGATGAAGTGAGAACACAGTATTCACATTTTGATGTGGGAAGTGAATACTTTATTCACAAATGGGTTTAAATGCCAAAATCTAAGCTAAATTTTTATGTTTCTTAACACTTTGCCTAGGATTCAACACCATTTCGTTCTCTCGAAGACACATGAAAAAAGAGATTTACATTCCTATATCAAATACCTTACAAGTGTGAGTAAATTTGCAAAAGTATATTCTTGACCTAAATTCAAATTCGAAATGCTTTCAATATTTGGAGAAAGGTGCGTTTCTGCTTCCTTCACAAGAAACACCATGAAGGATCTGTATATCCAATCAATAACTGTGTTTTAATGAGTTGAGAATAAGACAACTATCATTTTGGGTTTGAGAGCTATCATTTTGGGACTGTCCTTTATGAACAGAGAAACTTCAAAAAATAAGAATGTCTCTAACTTCTTGCCACAAGTCTGACCTGAACCTGAATAATTTTTTTTTTCTATGTCATAACTGTCTTGACCATGAAAAAAACCCTATTCATTTTATTTCCTTTAATTTTTCGTTACAGGTACCTTTGTTGTGCAGGTCACCGCAACTGATGCTGATGATCCTACATATGGGAACAGTGCTAAAGTTGTCTACAGCATTCTCCAGGGACAACCATATTTCTCTGTCGAATCTGAAACAGGTCAGGGGACCTTATCTGTCACACTGTGACAATGTCTGTAATTCAAAATGACATGCTAAGCCAAGCTAGGATATAATAGAAAAAAAACTTCGAAGAGATTACATCTTACTCAGTGCAAAATCTGACAAACTTAATAGAGCGATACATCTGTAAACATGACACCTACGTTATTTTAATCTTACCAGCAAAGTCTAATAAATACAATTAGTATTGGATGTGAACCAGTTTTCAATCATTTTTAACAAGCAGTGGGTACAGAGACTGCTGTGGATGTTTAAATTAAACCAAACAATTTGGCTTTTAGATGAAAACAAGGAACAGGTGGGTGTGGAAAAAAGTGCTAATTCCTCATAGATCTTCATAATGGCTAAATTAAGACTGAGGATTTGTTCAGGTGAGGTTTTTTTCTCCTTCTGCTTCTTCAAAACTTGTTTAAAGTAATTATAATTTCTGTACATCTGCAACATATCACTTTAATGCTAATTTTATGAAAGAAATCTTAATTAAGAATAATGATAGAAGAGGTAAAATTGACTGTTGCGCTAAACTAGAAGATCACAAATAGAATCCCAAAGTTCTGAGTTCTGTTTTTGGAGGATGTTTAAATTACAGACAGTGACTGGAATATTTAATGGTCTGAATAACAGCTTTAGAATCTGTGCATGTAAAACACATGCATTCTAACTGACTGGATCTGCTCTACCATTTACTCTCTGACTACATAGCTTTATAACAAAATTTTCTGGAGAGAAACGAGATCTCAAGAAACTCCTTCACTGGGAATATCCACTGTGTTAGGTTGCTGGAAGCTAGAGAAATCGATTCTCCTTAGCATCCTTACAGGAAAGAAATAGATTATCACAGACAATTAATCAGATTTTAGCATTGGTGCCTATCTTAAATTGTAGAGACTCAGTCAGGGAAAAGGAGGGAGAGATTACATGTCTCAAACTGAAACCTGAGATGAAAAAGTGTACACAATTCTGAAAGAAGTGAGAGCCAAGATGAAAAGGAGCTTCCCTTCAAGCATAAGGTATTAGATAATACAAGCCAGGATTTTTACACTGATGCACTCAGATTCTGACTTGGACACTACACTATATCCTCTTCTAGAGTTATAAGAAGGATGAGGTGGCTGAGAGTTCACCAGTAATAATCTTTTAGCATGAGGTTTGTATGGGGCCTGGGAAGCCAAGTAAACCGCAGTCTTGATCTTCCTGCCATGGAAATCAATTTCAGAACTCCTAGAGTGAAATAAGTCTCTGTCAAAGTCACTGTGAATTTTGTCATGGATTTCAATACTTGAATTTCACTCCTTTTGCCTACAAAGGAGTCAGTTCTTACCTTAAGAGATCCAGTGAGAATGCAAACATTTTGCTTCGTGGTAAATCTGAATGATTGAATTTCAATAGGAATTGGCTTTTGAAGAAGGAAGCGACTGGCAAATCATTCTAATCAATGTATAAATAAAAATATATACACTCAGACATGTTTGGATGCTCATAATTTTCTTAATTAATTTCTCTTCTTCCATTTAATGTTGTTGCACTCTTTAATGGTATCTTATTAAAATTAGATTTTCTTTTTTTTTTTTACCATATCTGTCAAAATAAAAATATTGACAGAACTGGAGAGAAATGATGGAGCACATTATAATGAACAAAGAGCCTTTTTCCAGTTCAGTGAGAGACTTTAGCATGAAACTGAAAGAGGGTAAATAGTTATGTAAAATAAATAGCTTGCAAATATGTAGAACATCTTTCTGGGGATGCCACTAATATTGTGTCTGTCACATAGGCAGTAGCCTAAGATGTGACATGACAAATCTGTAATTTAATGAACCATCTCATAACAGTAAATATTTGTACTGGGCAAAGTTTACTTATTACAAAGAGATTGTTTTGTTTTTTAGACTGTAGAGGTTTTTTTAATAAGAATTTCCATCAAAGTCAGTACCTTACGTGTGACCTCCCCGCTCTTTAATTTTCATGTTTTCAGGCATTATTAAAACTGCTTTGCTAAACATGGACCGTGAAAATAGAGAGCAGTACCAAGTGGTCATCCAGGCTAAAGACATGGGAGGCCAGATGGGCGGATTATCGGGAACCACCACTGTGAACATCACGTTGACTGACGTAAATGACAATCCACCTCGCTTCCCCCAGAGTATGGGATATTTACATTCTGTGTTGTATCAGTAACATGGAGAAAAATTGTTCTTGTTTTGGTTTTTCTTCACCTTAGATATTGTTTCTTCTATTGTGGACTTACTGAGTATCAAACTTTCTTTAGGAAGGCAAAAAAGAGCACATGAGTAAGCAATAGCATCATGCTAAGCTCAATTGCAACGACTGGGAAACAAATATTTAATATTTTTACTTCACTGCAGTGGGCAGTTTGAGAGGTGAATTATTGTGCAGAAACAACTTCTGTTTTTTCTACTTATTAAAGAGCTGTGATCAACACAGTCCGTATTTCTTGTTCACTGTTATTTCTTTCAGACGTTGTGGTTGATCACATTTTAAGATTTCTGTTGTAAACTAATGTATTTAAGTTTTGAAATATATTTATTTAATTATGCAAAAATATCCCAAAAGCAATTACATAAAAAATAAATATTTACGACCAGAAAGCATTTGCTTCAATGGATTTTCTTATATTCTTTGCATACAGAAACAAAAGCATGTACATAAATACACTAGGTATTCCTGCCTATTTTACTTCCCCTGTCTCAAATAGTTTGGTACTTATCTGTGTGATATTTATGGGAATCAGTTGAGCAAGCTCTCCTAGAAAGTAATTTCTGTTAGTGGCCATTCATGGCTATAAGTAATTCAAAGTGATTCAGCTTTCATCCACTTCTCTTTCCCTCTCTTTACTTCCTTCCTTCTTACTCTTTCTCTTTTTCTTCTTGTTTTGTGTTTTCTAACCACTGCTCTCTGTATGATGTGTCTGTATCACAGTGTCAGTGTGTGTCAAAGTCAAGAGCAGCTGTTAGAGAAAATAATTGCAGATCCTATCAGACAAATCAGCAAGCTTTGGCAGTTAAGTCACTGGGAAAGTTATTGGAAGCAACTTGTCATTTAAGTTCAAACTCTGTTCTTAGCTGTGGGCAAAGAGTTTCCATTTAAATTAGAGCAACTTAAGAAGAAATATAACACTCTGACCCCAATGAGTTAATTATACATCTCTGGACATAAATGTCTTCAATATAAAAACCAAAGATACAGCTTCATAATGCCAACATTCCACAAGTAGCCTTTTTTGCAGACAAAAATTCAATGTAGCATATTTTTAATAGGCATTTGAGCTGGATTCAGCTTTACTGTTACTAAGCTGCACTGGCCTCTCACAGTTCTTAATATTTGTCCTTTGGCCTCGAGACGTTTTTCATATACAGTTCTGATATGGTCCACAGAGACCATGAGAATGTTTTGAAAGGGACATATGTTGCTAAAATTACATGTTTCTAGTAAAGTAAAATGCCCATCCTCCGTATTAGAAAACAGATAGAGAAATAAGTTACTTTTATCCACCTGAAAGTATGGCAGAAGGTGAAGGCTTTTGCCCCAGGAAGGCTTGAAGACACAATGACTCGCTAACTCACCTGTGCATGCCCAGTATGGACAGTGGGCTGAGAGATGGTGTCCAAAGTACCATGAGACTGACTAACAAAATTTCCTTCTCTGTCTGCTGTAGGCACATATCAATTCAGAGCTCCCGAGTCTATGCCACTAGACTCACCAGTTGGCAGGATAAAAGCCAATGATGCTGACATGGATGAAAATGCAGAGATTGAATACAGCATCACTGAAGGGGACGGATATGACATGTTTGGAATTACCACAGACAAGGACACACAGGAAGGAATTATAACTGTGAAAAAGGTAAATATCTTAACACATGTAAAGTTTCTTTTATGCGAGCAATTGGTATCCTTCCTCTTATACTTCCCTTACTAAGCCCCAATGCACATACTTTGAAGGAGCTGAGAGAGTAAATAAGCTAAGGAGTGGGGTGGGACTGAGAAAAAATTATACAGCCTGAACTTATCCACAGAAAAACTCAAGGAAGCACCACCATCAAGCTGTGATTTTCTCTCTGTGATGCTTAAAGGATTTACTCACTTAGCAGAAAGTGCTAAGAACACAGAAATAATCAGTATCATATTGCCTATTTTGCATTATCAGAGGATGTTGAATTGTATAGCTATAATACATTAAAGTACATAGACAAGTTTCTTCTGACTCACATTTTGTAAAAATGTAATTAATAAATCTATCAGCGTGTTTTTGCTTTAGAAAAAAAAATCACAGCGTCTTGCTAGATCATAGTGGACATCATCTACTACATTGCACATTGGCTGTCAGAAAAGGTTTGAGAAATATTGTTTACAGTGGGCTATCAGGCAAACTTGATAAGGTTACAGATATCATCCTTCATCAGTTCAGGTTCAGTCATCACTAGATAGACATTGTGTAGATTTTCCAAAGATGCACTTGCTTGTTGATATCAGTACGACACCTGTCATTACTTGTTTTTTAGGAGATGCCTTCCAGGGTCTGATTATGATATCAGTCTAACTCCATTTGCATTTCTGTCTGTTGCTGACAGAAGCTGTGAATCCTCTACAATACAATGGAAAAATGGGGTGACTACTCCCTCTCCACATTTCTCCAAGTACAGTGGCAAAGAGTTGCTAAATGCTGCTTCTTCATACATTTAACAGTGTGATATAGTCATAGCCAATCATGAAATCGTGTTTGACTTGATGGGTGGTCCTGGATATCCAGACACTAGATGTCACAGTGTTTCGTTTCAGTGATGGAATGCCAATATCTAAACAAGCAATACCTAGAAAAACTTCCCTCCTTTGGTGTGTGCTGCTTTATAGGCAAGGGATAGAAAAGAAATCATCAAAATGCCAAAAATGACAGAATAACAGGCATAAAGAGTTAACGTTATTTGAGAAGACTAATTGGTGTTTAGGAGTTCCAGGCATAGAATTTCTTGAATTTTTTTTCTTATTATATCATCAGTGGCATAGAGCCCTTTCGTTCTCATTCCTGTTAGCATTTTAATTCCAGTTCAGGCTCTTGTTATCTAGCTCAAACCTCTCCATGACTTCCCACCATTCATTTGGCTCATCTAGCTGCAAGCCACAGCAATACCCACAGACTTCTCACACCTTTTTTTTTTTCTTGCCAGGCATTGGATTTCGAAAATAAAAACTTATATATTCTCAAAGTGGAAGCTGCAAATACTCACGTAGACCCTCGATTCCTGTACTTGGGGCCATTCAAGGACTCAGCTACAGTCAGAATTCAAGTGGAGGATGTAGATGAACCCCCTGTGTTCAGCAGACCAGCATACATAATGGAAGTGAAAGAAGATGTTCCAATAAACAGTGTAATAGGAACAGTAACTGCTCAGGATCCAGATGCTGCCAGGAACCCTGTCAAGTAAGCATATACTATTTCAGCTTGTCCGTAAACTTTTTACAGCGTTAATTTTGCTCCTATCATGTCAGCACCACAAAAAAAATCACTTCTCACAATGTGAATTGTAGGGCATGCTTCAATATGGAGTATTGTAGATGGTAAATAATCTCTCACGCTTGAGCATATGTCGTTATGTGTGATTGTGTTTGCATGGCCTTTGCATCTTGAATTACATCCTAATCTCTTCAGTAACTAATGTCTGTTGTTATTTCTACCATGAAAGAGTTTACTGCAAAAAGAGCACTAAGAAGATGTTAGTGTTGTTCTTCCACCTTTAACATTTTCCAGTGCAGTGAAGTGCATCCTCTTGGCTACGTGACAGGGGGGTGATTCAGCAGCCTTTTCTTCTTCCATCTGTCCAGACCTGCTGAACAGAGGTCAGAGTTATCTCCTCTAAACTACAAGTAGAAATGCCTCAAAATCAGTTCATGTGCACACACAGGCTCTGATCTCACCTGTATCAGTGTAAGGCTAATAAGATAAAGAGTCATTCTCATGAACTTTGTAAATTACACTTGCCATGAATCAATAAACTAGTCTTAAAGGTAGTGGAGGAAACGTTAAGGCTGGAGTAGCTAAACCTAAGCCTTCGTTTTTCGTAAATTAAGTGGTACATTGTTTCAATATATGCTGGAATACTTAAATCATATTGGATAGAGTATAAAAGAACTTTTAAATAGTTGTGTGCTTTATTTAAAGTTCATTGCTACTGACAAGGCAGTGAGAGGAGGAAATGAGAAGTACAACAATATTAAATTCAGGTCAATTTTCAGCATGTCTCTGGCTAGGCACCTTGGAAATGCGATAGTAGTCTTTAGATCAAAATAGAACAATGCAGGTTTAATAAAAATCCAGTCCACTTCTGCAAACAACTATCTTTCATCAAGATATCTTACTATATTTGTGAGGCATGAGTAAGTTTTAAGCTCTTAGTTCATCTTGTGAGAGGGGTACATATTATAATCTTAATTTTCTAGATGAAGAAGCTAAATCTAAAATGTTTCTGCAGAAACTCTCATTATCTTCAGTTCGCATGGCATGCCCTACACAAGTTCCTGTTCAAGACTAAGCCTTCTAAGTTTAATTAAGGCTTTCTTTCATTTATATTATGACATGCAACTGTTATATGGTGTTCTGGGCCAGCAGAGCATAGTCACTTAGAGAGTAGCATAATGTTTTGCGGACTTTGGTGAAGCCCAGGGACAGAATAAACAGGTTCTATAGCATGTTTTCATGGGCATGCTAGCATGAAGATGAAAAATTGTTTGGGGTGACACCTAGGCCCCTTGCAGGCTTCATAGGAACCTACTTTTTTATATCTAATGGCACTGGAGAGTAAGGGGGGTGCTTCCCTGTGGTGATAACTGCAACCATTTGCATTTCACACCAGCGCCAGCTCCTAATTATAAGTGATTTACAGTGGATAGGGATTATGCTGTTCATTGTTGAGTACTGCCTACCGGCTCTTTGCTATTAATTGAATGTGTGTGCTAAAACTTACCTAACTTTCAAAGGGCAGTTCTTTAATACAGTATAGGTACTTTGCATATTAAAGTATCACATAGTTATTGAGCAAAATTTAGCAGAAGTGTCAAAACTGATGCAGTGCAGCAGAAAGCTTGTTTTCTTTTTACTTTAATAATATGCAACAGCAAAGTACAAGGAAAAGTAAAATAAAAATGAGAAAGAGGTTAGAGTAGTAGAAATAAACACAGCAAGAAGAAATGTGAAAATCAGAGGGGAAGGAAATCAGCAGAGAGCAGTAGCCTGAGAGGTGTTAACCTGCAATAAATGTAATTTTATGGTGCTAATATCTTGGGTATCTGCTAGAATTTAGGGGCATGGGTTGAGTCTGCATCTTTTTGACAAGGTAATTCTTTTTTCTATCATGCAATAGAGATGCTAAATCCGATTTTCACTCTGAGCTTCAGGGAAGATGCAATTAGACTGTATATATATGACTTGTCACTTGCTTGTCAATTTTTCTTGAAGGTTAAAAATAAAATCTTTAGATACTTGATATTACAATGAAAACCTTCCATTTTCTCCTCTACTCAAGTGAAGATTTCTCTTCCAAAACAAACTGAGCCCTAACTCTGTTAGATGAAAGCCCCTTTGATCTTCCATTAAAGGAAACCTTCACAATATCATTATGAAAATGCATTATGAAAAATTCACACACACATCCCTTCCTGACCCACAAATCTTCCTGACTTGTGGTTACATTAGACAGCAAGCTTCTGAACATAGAAGACAATGAAGCAACAGCAAAATATGAAGCAGATATCTGCCCTGGTTGTAAGACTGTATAATCATTCCTGACCTCTATATTGGTAGAGCTAAGTTTCATCAGTCTATCTCTTATAAATTAAGTTTTGCTGTGAAAATGTGGAAAAAAAATGTTGAGAAAATACAAAAATACAAAAATACACCAGCTATATTTGAATATGCATCTGTATGTCATGGCATTAACACAGTCCTGAGTAACACTCCACTGTCCAGATGTGTTATAAAAAAAAAAAAAGTTTTGCATTCTGCTTGTGTTTGATCTACACAGAAATAATATAAACTGCTGCATACTGAAAAAAAAAACAATGCTAAAACTGGCACTGCTGTATTGTACATCAGATCTTTTAAAATTGCTAGTTGAGTTTTTTTGCTATAGTAACTCCTCAGAGGCATAATGAAGTTCATCAGTCACTGGAACTGTCTTCCTGCTGTGATTTGATTTACTAAAGTGTCCCAGATGAAAATGATCTGCAAACAAATGTAAGGCTTAATTTTGTTTGTGTATTTTACTGACAACATATTTGCATGTGTTATATTCTCTCTTTCACCCTTACCTTCTTCCTATTATCTAAAACAAGAGACTCTAATCTACATAGATACCTTTTAACTTCCTAGCTTGTCAATTCCTCAAAGTTTAAAAGGGATGAAATCCTGAAATCCTGAAATACACACGAGTAATTTCATTAAATAAATGTAAGAATGAGTTTGATGTTATCTTCTTAATTCTTACTAGGTTATGATCCATAAGTCAGAATCGCCACCAATTCAACATAATTAAGAGTCTTGATCAAAAGAGACTGGATTATGCAAACTGAGAAACAGAAGTGACAGTCTAGCTTATTAAAATCATCCTTCTAGACCAGATTTAATAGTATAATTGGAATATAGTTTAACTGCATTGACCTTGTATGTATTTTCTTTGGGATATGAAGAAATAAAATTAACATTTCATTAAGAAACTGTTCTCTGCTGAGTTTTTTTTTTATGAGTATAACTGTCCACTGTGCAAATGACTGAATATACATATGGCTGTACAAATACTTACATTTTAAAATTCTTAATATCTTGAAGAAGAAGATACTCGGTGTTACACCTCTGGTAATCCTAGAAGAAGTCCAGAACCTTTTTTTTTTTTTTTTATCCAGATACTGAATTTGGGAAATTCTAAAAGGTGCAGATAGTGATCACAATACACTAAGACATTAAAAAGTGCTAAGATATTAAGATATTTCAGGTTCATTCAAAATATAAAGCAGGAGTGAAAGTAAAATTGAAGAAGAAAAACCCCAATGAGTGGACAGCTAGTTGCTTATTTAAATATCTTGCTGAATAAGAACCTGAAATATGCTAGTGCAGTTGACTGGAACAGCTAATCTATGGAAAATCCTGATTCAAAGAAGAATGGAAAATCTATATTTACTGCAAAATGGAAATAACAAAGTATTTCAGCTGAAAGATATGGAAATGAGCTGCAGAATATCTGAAAAATAATTGAATTCACAAAATACCAACATAATATCATACAAAGCCTGAGCGAATGAAAGTTAAAATGAAATGTTTACCGTATCAAATATTTACTTTGTAAAAATATAAACTAGTCAGACAAGTTTGTATAAACTTGTTTTCATCAAACATTTCAGCCAAGTCAACAAATTCACATCTGCTATTTAGATTCGGACGAAGCAACGCTTTTCAAGCTGAGGGTAGCATTATAATGCTGCATAAAGGAACTAGGTTAGTGACACCACGTCTGACTTCGTGCAGCCAAAATTGCAGTATTGTCAGTAAAGTGACAACAGGGAATGAAAACTAAATGTGAACTCCTGAAAAACTAGCAAGGTGTGCCTGAGCAAGTCCTAGCAAAAAAAAGTTAACTTGCTAGTCCTAGTACCTTTAAATGTCATTTGCTTTATTCCATAGAAGTTTAAGATGGAAAAAGAAAAACAGTTTAGTGCAAATAGTTAATACTTTCTATTGTTTTGTCTAGGAAGGTAGGCTGCACTTAAATACTTATTTTGAAGTAAGACCTGTCTAATCTGCTGTGGACATTATATCCCATTCTTTTATATGCAAGGAAGAAAAAAAAATAGATACAAGATAATTAGCAAGTTAGTTAATTTTAAACTTTTGTCAGAATCATGTCTCAACTAGATTCTTCTATTCCCTCCTTCATCCATGCAAGATCTTTCTCAGAATTTAAGAGACATTGCACAGGCACTAGGAAATCCATGCATAATAAAGGACGTGTCTTGCAGTTGCTCCTAGGGCAGAGCAGGGAACAGAAATTTTTCTTCAGCCTCTGCATTCCCCTCAGTTCTGTAGTGGCAGTACACTCTGCCAGTCATTTTCCTGGCACAGTTTTCATCTGAATGCTTACCAGCTCAGCCATTATTGTTATCCCTGTCTGGACACAAGGGACAGCAGTAGCTGCCTTTGTCTCCATCGACATGACCTGCAAGGAGACCAGGGGTACACACTGGGTTTCCTAAGGCTCTGTCCTGGATTGTACATGAGCACACATTTGGGCTTGAAACAAGAGCAGCATAATGCAATTGCATTCTTGCTTTGGCAACATCAGAGACATATTTCTGTCAAAACATAATTTATGCAAGAATTTTCCCTTCATGAGAGATGAAACCAAGTCACCGCATTTGGATCAAGGTGGTAGCACCCTCTCCTGGGAACTGGAGAGTTCAGCTTTTAAACTTGGATTCATTCAGTTCAGCAGAAAAAGCAAAAGATTAGATTGAAAATTTGAATCTGTATTTAGACTCTGAGCTCCCCCAGAGCTTGTTAGCATTCATTTTCACATCTAGATACCATCAAGCATGGCTGAGAATGTTAGTTTTAATGAGTTACAGCAAACCTTTGTGTGATATGTACCGTGGAATAATGAATCTCTATTCCATGCTGACTTGGTTTGGTGGGGCAGCCTTTTTAAATGCTGGGAAGTGAGAGGCAGAAATGCACCTCAACTGTCAAATTTTATATCAGAAATGATTTGGAACAGTTAAGATATCAAACCATAAAAAGAGAGTTTTATAAAGGGAAAGCCAACTCAGCCTTAAAATAAACTTCATATCTTTCAGGACACAGACTTCACATTTCTCACTAAAAACAAAGCTTTGATGATTCTCAGAGGTATGTAAATTCTGCAGCAATTCATTTATTCACTGACAATACTCCACCTTCTAAATCAAACCTCCAATGTGTCATTATCCAGTAACTCAGAATTAGCTCTTTGTGCGAATACATAAAGACTCTGAAGCCTGTGCTGAAAACAAAAGGAAACCCCATTTGCTAGATGTTTGATGTCTAGTCTGAGAAAATGGTTTAAGAGCATAGAAATTAAAAGGAAAGCATTCCCCTAACCCGTGTCTCTGTATTTGCAGATACTCTGTAGATCGTCACACCGATATGGACAGAGTATTCAACATCAATTCAGGAAATGGTTCGATATTCACTTCAAAACCTCTTGACCGGGAAACACTGCTGTGGCACAACATTACAGTAATAGCAGCAGAGATCAGTAAGTTAAACCTATATACAGCTCCTCTCCCTGATGTAATGAATTTAGCCTCCTAACTGTGTGTATGGAAAGCACGGTTGGACAGATGTCAGGTTATATGGATACTCCACTCAATACTAATGAAGAAGTAGTAACTCTGCAAGAGCTTGTCTGCAGTTTTGTATTTACTAGGGACACGGTTCATGAAGAGGTAACTTAGCTGAGCAGGAAGGAAAGAAGACAGTTCTGTGTTTTCTAATCAGTAATAGCCATTTTTCACTGTGGTTGTTGAAACCAAAAACTAGCATGCAGCAAACAAGATGGTTTAAAGCCAAACTGTATTCCTTTGCTGAATTCAGTCTCATCCAGACTGGATGTTTTCAAGTAAGGCTAAGGTGGCTGGGCTGAGCTAGGTGCCCAGATCTTAATCAGTTTTAAGGATTTCTACCTTTGAGTTCTTGTGCATCCTTTTGAAATTACAAATCAGTCTGTCACTTAGTTTAGGATTGTTCTGAACTAATGATCTTGTGATAACACTAGTCGTGTTGATTTTAGAAGTAGAAATGCCGGGGATCTAAGATAAGGACATGTATGGTAGATGGCCTTTAAAAAAATCATTTTTATTTTAATACGTTAACTATAAGCACATCAAGTTCTCAAATATTAGGGAATGCAATTCTATTTGCTTTTGCAGAGTCACAGTGCCTATGTTTATGGCGGAATGGTAGATAAATTTAATATAAACACCGGTTCTGTGAGTGTTACAAAGTCTTTCTGCAACTCAGAGGCTAAATGGCTTTTCATTTTTCTGAAACAATGTAAGCTCTACTTTCTTTTGTTGTGAGTATTTGTATATGGCTCAATCACCTGCTGAACAGTGAGGAGTGTAACTTAAGAGCTAAAGAGTACTTGACTCCAGCTTGCTTTATTGTGTAAGTCTTTTCAAAACTGAAAACTGATGTGAAACAATGCTACTGAGGCAAGCAGATGGTTATGTGAAAGAGTAGGGAGCTTGAGCCTACAGGAATGATAAGGCATTAACAGTTCTCTCCATCTCTTGTAAGTTTGTGCCTTTTAATGCCATGTATGGGGTTTCAGCACACCAAATGCTGACTGTTAGGTGTTTGTGTTTCCATTAAATCCTTGAAGGAGTGATCTAGGGTCAAGAGTTGTACACTACAGGCAGCCCCTGGCTAGAGGAAGAGGGGAAAAATAAACACCTAAAAAGGAAAGAATAGCAACATTTAGGAAGCACGTTTGCACTGATCCCAGCAGGGCTGAAATAGTCTAAAGTATAGAAAATTGTATAGTGTCTGAAAACCAGCTTAGCATCCATACAAAATCTCATTTGGTTCCTTGTTTCCTCCCCTAAGCACAGACCTTCTACTGGGCCAAACCCTCTCAACTAAACCTCTTGTGTCTGATACTGGCTTCTGTCTTAATTCCCATTTCTCTTTAGGCTGAATCCTTCCAGGCTGCAACAAGATACTTCCTGGGGTATGCTTTACTAGACCAAATTGGGCATAACGAGGGTAGATGTCTTCCAAAGGCAATTTCCTTGGTTGAAATGCAGCTACTGTTCTGGAATCCAGGACTAATTTTAGTCTCAAGAGACTAGACTTGAAATTACCACTGCTTATTGTTCCTAGCTAAATCCAGTAATTTCTAGCAAGGCTACCTTCAGTCCCATTCCACCAAATTCCATAGAATCACTGATTAGCCTCAGTGGCATATTGTCACATTAAACTCCAGGTATATTTCAGTGAAATAATCTCAAAAAAAAAAAAAATCCAGTCAAGTTGCAGGCAGGACGCACGTTCAGATGGGTGGATGCTTCCTTGGATATGGAAAAAAAAATAAATTATAAAGTCATAAGGAGAAACACCTTTCAGTGATGACTGTTCTTGATTTCATTTTACAGTAAAAAAAAAAAAAAGATACAGATTTCGTTTTGCCTTGGTCTAAAATTGTCGATAAGTGTAGATTGCTCCATTTCTAAATGTTCTTTTTCACCAGTATGAGCTGCAATTGCTCAGCAGCCCAGAGAATCAGTCGTGCTGCGACTGCTGCAGACAAATAGTTGGTGAAGCACTAGGTCAGTACATCTGCCTTAGGCAGAAGGCAAATTGGCATTAAAACTCGGTACACATGTCTACTGAGTCACAGCTGCAGAATTACAGCTGATTTACCAGAGAGAATTCCCAGAGTATTTTTAAATGTTCGTTGCTTAACATTTAAGGGTAAATCAAACATTGGCAGGATTTTGAGGCTGTATTCTGAAAAAAAAAACCACTTTAACAGCTTGGTTGCTGGCTCAACAGAAATCATATCCCTATAGAGCGAAACAGATTTAAGCAGTTTGTGGAGTTTATGGAGGTTTTTTTGGAGATGCAGCCCAGCAGTAATTAAAGGATAATGCAAACAAATTAACCTACATAAATTAACCTGCACAAATAATTTGAAAGACGATGACAAAAAAGAAAAATTAAAAAAGACTTGAAGCCATCTTTAAACTTATATTTCCTTTAAATCAGAAAAAAGACTCATGTTCATAGAGTTTTTATGAAGCTACAATTTAGTCCAGTATCATTTTAAATTGTGAGAACCTTAAGCACCTAGAAATAAAATGAAAATATGTAGTTTGTGGTTCAAAAAGCAGGAAAGAAAACAATTGTAACTCTTGATAGGAGAAAAAATACATTGGCCAATATATTTGAATGTATTTGTTAGAAAAGTATGCCCTTATGAAATAGTCTTGCCAATAGTCCGATGACTTCAAATGAATACCTTTGATTTCTGCCTACTATAAAAAAATCACCATTTCTATTGATGTATTTTAGCGTAGAATTCAGCCTAGTCTATATTATACATAAACTGTTATTTTATTCATTGAATGAATTTAGCCCAATGGTTCATATTAGAAGGTAGTTTGTGCCTAATGGACTCATACTAACTTCAGTAGGACTGTGGAGCATTAAAGCACAATATATTGTCCCAGGGACTGAGCTCTGTAATACAAATACACGGTGCCTATTTTGGAGAAGGCATTTTTAACTTTATAAAACTATGATAAATACAGTAATAGGACTTTTATTAAAAGTCAACAAGCTACTATAATGAATAAATATAATAATAAAGTCAACAAGCTACTGTAGTTAATGCTTGTAGAAGCACATAGATTCTTAGATCTGCTATGTTTTATTGCACATTTTTTTCATTGAGTCATAGGTTAAAATGCATTAATAAACTATTTTAACATGGGTAGGAAATTAACATAGCAAAATTCAGTGTGAGCCCTCATATAAAGAGGGGGAAGGTATTTATTTTAAATGAAACTAATTTCAATCACGCTCTTTCCCTCATAGACGTATGGTGCATTTCCAGATGTTTTCATTTTTATCTAGAAAGATGACAATATTTTCATCACTATTTTATACTCAGGAATATTCTTGTGAAATTCAATCTCTTGGCACAATGCAGTCCTTACAGGGAAAAAAATTGTGTACATATGGGGATCTGCAGGTTCTATATAGGGCTTATGGTCTTCAGACGATACATTTTAGTTTTTACTCTGGAACACCAACCAAATCAATTTATAGCAGATTAGAAAACATCTGTGATCACAGCTGCAGTTACTATTTCTATAACATAATGATAATCATGGTAGCTTAAGGAACTGTGTCACAAGTTTTGTGGGGACAAAACATTATATTTAACAAGTGGACAGGAAAAAAACCATTGAATTCCATCTTCATGACTCTTCAGTCGTCCTGTTTCAGAGCTAAGGAAGGAGATGTTCTAGATACTTTGTTGCTACCAAACTGTATCAGTGGGCTAATATATAGATTTGATTTAGGTCCAGTATTATATTTATGTATATATCACAAATACATTCATAATCATACTTGGAATGTTCAGAGGAATTTGTAAATCCTGGAGTCCTATCCAGTCTTAACCTCCATAGTTTACATAGAATTAGAGTAATGATACTACATACATCCATAATGCATTCACCAGAAATCAACAGAATCTAAGAGAAGCGCTGTGAGTGAGAAGAATTAAGGCAATGAGCCTAGAAGTCTGTCCTTTTCCTCTGCTGCACTGTGTTGGCAGCTGGGCTAAATAAAATCTCTGTTCATTCTGGTTTTATCGTTTCAGACAACCCAAAACAAAGCAGCCGTGTTCCAGTGTTCATTAAGGTTTTGGATGTAAATGACAACGCTCCAGAGTTTGCCATGTTTTACGAAACCTTCGTCTGTGAAAATGCAAAAGCAGAACAGGTGTGTTGTCTCCTTGTACTAAGAAAATATTCCAAATTAAATCAGTTTTGCTACTGCTCTTGCATCACCTCATCAAGAGGGTGTACTTCGCATTGCATCAAACTTAATTGCAAAATTAAACAGTGGCTGTGCAGTATCTGATTTCACTTAGTATTCTTGCAGCTAACAGGACGGTATGTTTTAGACTGTTATTTTCTGTACTGCACCTTGTTATCCCTGACTCATTTTCATTCCATGATTCTCTGCTTTATTCAGGCATCTCCACTGTCTCCTTCAAAAACTGTTTCAGGGCTGTAACTGTTACAGGTCCTGTCTGTGATAGACCTACTTTATGCCAGATAACTCTCACTCAACCTGTCCTATTGCTAAGTAGTTCAAAGTAGCAGATAATTTGGAAGATTCAGCCACACTAATTCTGTGACATGAGATTTGGGTAGATAAATAAACAGTCAGCTTGGACTGTCTCACCTTTCGTCTCTATTGCTTAGCACATGCAAAGGTTTCCTACCCGTCTGGAGTGGCATCAACTCAAGCCTTCTGTTGAATTCAACATGATTTTCCTGCCAACTTTCAAATTCATTATGTTACTGGCTTATGGTATAGAATACAATAGTATGGTAATGCTAAACAGCATCACTTTTCTTAAGCACACTATAGCAACATCATTTTCTAAAAACAGAAGAAAAAAATGAGTAAGATTACTTTACAATCCTAGATTACATAAATAAAGTCCACTGACTTTGAAAATAATTCTGTTCTTATTGTTTCAGCTGATACAAACATTAAGTGCTGTTGATAAAGATGACTCTTACAATGGACATCAGTTTTCATTCTCCTTAGCTCCTGAGGCAGCCAGCAGCTCAAACTTTACACTACAGGACAACAGAGGTGAACTTCTGGGAAGACTTTTCTTATTATCTCTTCTTGCTTTCAGTCTTCAGATGAAGACTTAATGCATGCTTTGTATATTTCCAGATAACACAGCAGGGATTTTCACCCGAAAAACCAGATATAACCGGCATGAAACGAGTACCTACTTCTTGCCAGTGGTAATATCAGACAATGATTACCCTATCCAGAGCAGCACTGAAACAGTGACTATTCGAGTATGTGCTTGTGACCATCGAGGCAAGATGCTGTCCTGCAATGCAGAAGCCTTGATTCACCCTACTGGTCTTAGCACTGGGGCTCTTATTGCCATTCTTCTCTGTATCATTATATTACTTGGTAAGTAGTTCAGGGACATTTTGTTGCTTTCATGGTTATTTTGCATTGCTATAATGATTATTCCAAGACTAGGACAAAGTAAAGACATCTTGTCTTATCCTACATGTATATTATTCTATTTCCTCCTCTGAGGGCTGCTACAGATAGGGTGTATAGAATACAACCTATCTAATCTTAGTTATCTAAAAGTGAGCAATGTACAAGCAAGAGGAGACAGCTGGGCTCTACCCCCCGGTCAATGGAAAGAGGCAGCTGTAGAGAGACATTAATCCCATTCCTTATTGGTATCTGAGAAGGACCAGACTCATCACCGTGTGCGGGTGTCCATCCCTTTACATTGACCATAGAAGAAGGCCAAATAACTTAGTTTTAAAGAATTAACTTCCAGTATCTAAACTGAGGAGAAACAAGTCTCAGTGCTTCTGTTCTGTTGGAAAACTGTGGTGAAAGCTTCTAAAGGACTCTCTCAGAGGCTGCAGGGTGCCATTTCAGGGACCTGTGAATAGGAAGAGGTTGGATCCTGGATGTGGAAGATGTACAGAGCTCACATTTACAGGTGGTCACATTTTATATATATATATATATTTATATATATATTTATATATATATATATATAGGAACAGTTTGAAACATCTCTCACATTCCTGTGAGGTTCTACCCCTCTTGTACTGCAAACAGAGATATGGCCATTAGGCATAGTCTGTAGGTGTGCGGAGAACTGTGCAATACAACACAGGCTGTTCTCTGGGAGATGTTATTAGTCAGGAAAGAAGGGAGTCAGATCAGTTTTATAGCAGTAGGGGCAAGCAGGGGAGAAAATACTTCCTCAGTGATCCTGCCTCTTTTTACCATACTAGTATCTTCCTTGGACATGCTCAGCACCACTGCAGAATCATCCCGACCTTCACTATTAACAAAATTTCCCTGTCCAGTAATGAGTCAAAAGCCACGTCATGATTCTCAGACTAACAGTATAGTATGGCTTGCTCAAATAAGCACTACCCCATTTTCAGAAAAGATTCCCACAATAACAATCTTATCTTTAATTCACTGTTAAATTCATTTTTCAAAACATGGTATCATTGCCCCTAAGGGTTCAGCTCACTTTGTGTTAAGTTCCTTCCCAGAAAAAGAAATGTAATGCTGTAGGTAGTCTTGCACTCGTTAGTACAACTGTGCTCATTAATATCAATCTGACATTAAACGATTTCCTGTTTTATGTCAATCGAAAATAATTGATTCTGTGTGCTAAGCAGCACTTTATGTCAATTACTGCTCACGCCACCATGCACCATAAGCAGATTTTCAATTAACTCAGCTATATAATTTTCCATTTTCAGGTTGGTTGCAGAGTTTGAATGTGCAACCACTACTGAGTGAAAAACAATACTCTGGGCAGACCTGAACCACAGCTCAAAGTTTAGCAGCAACAAAAAGTGACTGTAAATTGCTAGGTTTATTTGGAGTTTGAGTAAGTCTAGCAACTTATCAAGAGGCCTCAGATACTGCTAAACACTGACATGCAAATAAAGGTGATGTACTTTATCATGTAACTTCTCATGGACTTTTTTGCCTGCAAGTTCAGCACAAAATAGTAAAAACTACATATCAGACGTGTGACATAACTGTCAAAGTCTCATCCTTGCATGTTCTGTGTAACACCTTTTTTGTAATAAGCTACTTCAGCAACCCTTCGATGTAAAATCTGTCATTCCTGCGCTTTCTCAGACCATTTTACCAGTCGCTATTCCAGAAGCCCATTCAAAATTGACACTTTTTTTTCAAGTTCTCCGAAATTTTCTCTAGCTATCTCTGTTCTGTCACATACACCTTTCCCCAGTCCTCCCACGGAGTGTCACAGCTTTATGCTCTCGAGGAAGAGAATTATCTCTTACTGCATTTTTGCACAACAGCACAAAGAGGCATCACTCAGATTAGGACCCTTCTGTGACAACACAAGTGAATTCTCATCATTAGGCTGAAAGCCTGAATTGCTGCCATCTGAACTATCTCTACTTCAGTTTCACCACCTCACTTATTTCAGCTTGTATTGACAGATGTCCTTCTTTATTCCCAGTATTCCCACAATAAGGCACAGCGTTTTCCTACTTTATCCTGTCTTCTTGGTATCCTTCCATAGTCAATGGAGAGAAAAAACACATCTTCTACAACATGCTTAGGCACACCTACAGATAGTATTCTTGCTCTAAGTGATCCCAAAGGGGAGCTCATAATATAGAAACAAACAAACAAACAAAAACCCCCACAAAAATCCCCCCAAACCAATGAAACAAACACCACCTCACCCCAACAAATCAGTTTTTTGTCTGTCGAAGGAAGCTAAGAATGACAGGTTTCAGTGGGCTACTTTCAGTTTGGGGACATTCGGAGTCCTTGCCACTGCCCTTTAAAAGGTTACAAATGAGGAAGGGACTGAAAAAAAAAGTCTTTAACAGTTACTGTGCTTTGACTCACATACATTTTAGAAACACAGCTGACATGAAAGATAATTGTGATCCACCTTATCATCTCATATCAATGAGTTTAGGCATTTCTGCTTTCCTTTGCTGTGAAAGAACTATAAAGACAGCAAGATGTGTCTTCCCTTGGAGTTTGCACAGCAGAAGTGAAATACTGGGCAACGCAGACCTCAAACTACCAAAGCAACACTGATAGTAGAAATACATCCCTGCTCCTTGTTGCTGTTCATTTGTCAATGTTCAGCCATTTGCCTTAATGTATACTCCGGCTGATAAATCTGAAATTAGCTCCTAGTAGGAAAGTGTTTACCGTATTCCTTTCCATCCTCTGTGTCCACTTCTCCAACAGTTCTGAGAGTCATTATTGAGCAAAAACATTAAAATTTGGACCAGGGTCATTGAAAGAGTTCCTTCCCTCCAAATAAATGAAAAATATATGTATGCATACACACACACTTTAAAATGAAGGACATAAAATATGTTTCAGAAATCTGCCTTTGGCAGATTAAAAAATAACTTTATCATATATCATCAGTCTAAGATTTAAGCCATGTACTTTTTTAAGGTGATGTACATTGTAAAAACATTTCATGGAAGTTAATAAAACTTGGACTTTATGCTGGCTCAAAATCCACTCCATATTGCAGACTTTTTTTTCCAGAGGAGGATAGATTTACTTATCTTGTAATTCAGCTTTGCTAAGCTCAGTAGATTCCAGCCTTGTCCATAGCAGAAATCACATATTGTCCCAGAGGTTCAAGGTAAATAACATCTGACGTTGCTTATTTTGAAGAAAGTGTTTCTTCCATCCCAACTATCATGAAACTAGTTCTGTTCTCAAGACGTCAAAATTACTATTATGACTCTGAGTAACAAAGGGCCTCCTGACAAAATGACACTCCACTTGGCTTCTTACAAGCTTGACATTGCCTTTCTTCTAGTGCACATCCATGCCGTTTCATCTCCCAAGGAACTCACAGGCAGAGCAAGCACAGCCTGAAAACCTGGCACGCACATTTTCAGTTTTGCAAAACATTTTCTAAAACTTCAAATTCGAGCTGAGGTGCGACATTTCTTCTGGGCTTTAATGGAGTTGGAGATTAACCTTCTTTCACTGTTGTTTTTGTTTCTAGTTACAGTGGTGCTGTTTGCAGCACTGAGACGGCAGAGGAAAAAAGAGCCTTTGATTATTTCCAAAGAAGACATCAGAGACAACATTGTCAGTTATAACGATGAAGGTGGTGGAGAGGAAGACACCCAGGCATTTGATATTGGCACACTGAGAAATCCCGAAGCCATAGATGATAATAAATTGCGCAGAGACATTGTGCCTGAAACACTTTTTATACCACGGCGGACTGCAACAGCGCGGGATAACACGGATGTCAGAGATTTCATTAACCAAAGGTTAAAGGAAAATGATACAGATCCAACAGCCCCCCCTTATGACTCGTTAGCAACCTACGCATACGAAGGTAATGGTTCTGTGGCCGAGTCCCTCAGCTCCTTGGAGTCGGTGACTACAGACGGAGATCAGGACTACGATTACCTCAGTGACTGGGGACCTCGGTTTAAAAAGCTGGCAGATATGTATGGTTCAATGGACAGTGACAAAGACTCTTAATATGTTGCCTTTTTTTTTTCTTTCTTTTTATTTCCTGTCCTCATTTTCAGAAACAGCGTTGGGATATGTGCAGTGGCTATTTGTTTCTATTTCTCCACAGCTATGTGAAAAGGGTTCTCTATTCTACCCATTTGAATTGTCTAATGACAGCAGTCTGTGTGGGTTAGCCATCAGAAAACTTTCTCTAGTATCATTTTTTGAGCTTCCAAGAGGCAAAATCCTTATTTTTTAGTGCATCCAGTTTACCAGGCTAGTCTTACAGGCACAGCAGTAGTGGAGGGGAAAGAAAGGATCAGATGGGGAGCAATATTTTTACTTGTTCTGCTTATATTGTAAATTGGGATATATTACTGTTTAAGCTCACTTGCTCTTCTTACTTGTATTCAGACTATTCAGCTCAGACAATTGCTCTGTCGATTGTGTATTGCACATCCCATTGTAATGAGGTACCCTAGTTTACCCTATGTATTATAGTTAAAAGTAGTGGTGATGGAACGAAGGTTTATTATACAAGTAAGAGTAAGCCAAGAAAAAACATCAAACATGCATTTTACTCATGGAGATGGTAGAAAGGCTTAATGGTCATTTAAACCTAAGTGTTTCTCTTGAACTTGCCATTGCCCCCAATGCACTGAATCATGCTAACACACACATATATATATAGTTCATTGACTTCTCTGTATATATTCTTCTGACCTAGCATTGCTGGAGAGATGTGTGTGCGTGCACATGTGTGTGGTCAGTAGCCTCAGTATCTTATTCTTAGATGATTTCCCAGTTCTAACCCAGACCTGCTTTGCGATACATGGAAAGTCATCAAATCCAACCACAGATTAGGTCATGACTTGGACAAAGGAATAGATCATAACTGTGCTTTTGTTTGCACTTTTTCAGTCAGCCTCCACCTGCACATCAGTTCAGTGATGGCCACTGCACTGGGGAGGTGGGAGTCAGGATGTTCATATCCAGCTACTTCTGCCTGTTCTCATGTGCAGGTGGGGAGGAGTGGCCTCAAGGTGACTGCCACCCACTGGAGCAAACAGAGCAATTGCAGAGGAGGAAACTGCTTTTTTTGTCCTCACCTTCTCTACCTGGATGTCCAGGGTGGATTCCTGACTTGACTCTCTGCCCAGTGCTGCTATCTGTAAAATGGGGAAGTAATGCCTACCTCATCAGGATGTTGCAAAAACTATGTAAGTCATTTGGAAAATGCTTTAGAAATGGAAAATGGCATTCTGCTGGAGGAAGTAAATTGTCATGGTTTTGGGTTGTTTTCTTTTTTTTTTTTCCTTCCAGATTCAAGCCCTGAATGCACAAATAAGTGAGAATTAATTGTCATTCCAGTGGCCTGAAAAAGTAGGGTTTATAACTATAACTCGTTTTTTAAAGTAAACTACACAGCCAAGTTTGTTAAAGACTTCAGCAAAAGGTAAAATTTAAATCACAAGTGTCACATTAAAAGGGGCAGAAAAGAAGAATTTTCGTATTTTCATATTCGTATTCTATGCTCTAGATGGTAGAGCATAGTTCTGTGGTAATTTAGTTTTAAGGTACTGTCAGCAGAAAAGCTGTAATTGTATTGCTGGTGGGATCATAGGTAAAATTGACTAGATACCACCAGTATTTATTTTTTTTAATATATATATATTTTTAAATTAATTGTATTATTCCAAATCATGTTTTGAATTTTAATAGGTAAGGTGTTTTTCCTTCACCTTTCTTTTATGATAGTAGTTGTTATTGATTGTATCCATCAGTGTGTCTGGCTACATCTTGGAGTCAGAGAGACATTGGTTTGGATGATGCTAAATGCATCTGGGATTGACTGATGATCTTTTTTTCTTTTTTTTTTAATCAATTCCCTCTTGTGGTAACAGATTTGTTAAAGGCCATTGATTAGTTCCCAAAGTTAAAAGTGAAAAGTTGTAGATGGTTGTTTTGATTTACTTAGGTCAGTGGTAATCGTAACCAGTTTATTAATATATTAATATTTGAGAGCTCACATTTATTAGAACTTTCAGTCCTTAATTGCATTCCACATATAAGGTTGTCAGGGATGGTGTAATTGTGGAAATACTATTTTGTATCAGCAACTTGACTTATTTGAGAATTGAAGGCCCAAGCTCACTTGAGAGTTGGGGTCTGTTTAAAGGTATATTTTAAAGTTATGTTAGTATTCATGCTTAAAAAAGTAGGCATATCTATTTTTTCTTTTTTTAGTATAGTTTACAACAAGGCGTAACATTGTTGTCATGCATTTAGAGCATTATTTTTAATTTAGTATCCTATTGAGATGATGTTTTTGTTAATTCCTTTTAGAGATAGAAAGTGTTGATTTCCATTCTTCTTTGTGATGGTCCATTTCTGTTTACAAAAACTAGTTTAAGCAGAAGTATACTTAGAAGTACACATTTTTTATTTATGATCACCCCATCACACATAAATTTTATAAAATTAAATAACTTATACCTTGTTTCTGTTATAAACAAGATGAAAGCATAGGTTGTGTTAAAGTAAAATTGTTTTTCCCCTTTTTTTTTTTTTCTTCA
Organism: Manacus vitellinus; assembly: GCF_001715985.3. Taxonomy (NCBI): domain Eukaryota; kingdom Metazoa; phylum Chordata; class Aves; order Passeriformes; family Pipridae; genus Manacus; species Manacus vitellinus. The sequence goes on from NW_021940478.1 coordinate 4,660,910, forward strand.
GTGGGTGAATTGCTCTTATCACATTCTTTTAACAATGATTGATTAGCATAGATAAGAGAAGTAAGGTAAAGTAAAAAGTACTTAGGAGAATATAAGTATTTCTTCAAAAATGGTTATAGTTTTTTTTTGTTATTATTTTATTTTATTTGCAGGTCTTGTTTGCATTCTATAGTTGTCTTTCCTTTTAGACAGGCAGAAAAAATCAGTTAAATCATTTTAATAAATCCAGGGTCTCCTGAGGAACACTTGGAAAAGTTAATACATATTTATATAATTTCAGACATGCATAAATCCTGGTATCTACTTCCAAGTTGAATTGGTTGAATTTTTAAATTTTTTATTTAATTGAAATAAAGTTGTATATTCATAAGGTAAAAGTTTTTTCCAACCTATTCTCATATTTAATGAAGGGAAAAGAAAAGACAAAGTAAACTTATTAAAATTTAAACTAACAATACATAAAATGGTTTGTTTTATATAACTTGGTTAATAGTTGGTCTTCCAACAAATGGCTCTTGATGAAAACACAAACAAATTACAAGAATTAATAAACTAATAATCTAAGTAATTATTAAAAGTTTCATCGGTCTCAGGCAGTTCTGATTCTCTCTTAGCTTGTTCCTATAAAAAGATGAGGTGAAAATTCGGCCTACTATAAATTAATCATTAAAAAAAAACAACCAAAGGAATAATTCATCGAGTGTAGACTTAGTTTCTGTGTATATTACAAAAGTGAAAAGAATTTAAGAGAAATTTGCTGGCAGTCTCTTCACTCAGTTGTCAGTGTGTGTGTGTGTGTTGCATTCCTAGAGAAAGAGGAAAAGAAAAAAAGAAAAAAACACGAGTCCCAAAGGGGTTTTTCTTACAGGTTATCACTTAATGAGTCAGGTTGTTTAACGCAGTGGTTAAAAGTCAAGCACTGATGTTTAATTCTTTGCAATAAAACAGCTAGGTAAGAAAAACAAGAGGAAGTATAAGATCACATTGTTTTTGCTGAAGTACGCTTTCTTCTTTTTATGCATATTCCTGTGAAACAGAAGGAAAGAAAAGAAATATGCTTGGTTCACTCTTGAACTAGTGAGGTTGGTTAGAAACAGGTGTTTAAGATTAAAAAAAAATTTCAACTTTGGCTTCACGAAGTGTTTGGCACTTAGTTTTGACAGTTTAGTCTCCGAGTTTGGAGGCGAATCACGTCTTTGATCAGAGGGAGTGAGACTGCTTGTAAAGATTCGACAAGTCACTGTTTGAGCTGGGTTTCTTTTGGGGTTTTTTGCAGGCTTCTGCTTCTCACCCTGGAGCCATGAGTTAACTTTATCAGTTTCGTAGGTAACACTTGTTCCATTCAGTTTACTCCAGTGGCTGGATGCTGTCTGGAAAGTGGATGCAGCTTCTCAGCATCCCGCTGCCTTAGCATTGACTGGATTTCAATGTCTCTTGATTTAAGGTCAGATTTTGATAGTTTAATAGCAGTCAAAAAATTAGTATGCAGTTTTTTGCAGCGAAAGGTAACCCACAATTTTCTCTTTACAGTTTTTCCCCGACAGACAGGAAAATTAACAAAGCCTGAGTGAGTGATAAAATTTTTTCTTTGAGAGTTGTTACCACCCTGTGAATACCCAAGTAGGCTTGGTGCATTTTAGTTGTTAAGTTCACGATATTAAGCACAGCAGCTGCTAGTAGAAATGCATTGGCACACAAGTGCCTGTAATAAAGAGTTAATATTAATTGGTTTTCGTATCAACTGCGAAAATTCTGTTTCACCCTGCAGATGCAGAGTTTTTAATCACCAGGCTAGCAGCAAACAACTGTTTATTTAGGTGGATTTTAGTAGCTTGGCAAACACTAACTTTAGGGAGTCTAACACTTTGCATTTTTTTCTTTAATGTATGCACGTTCCACAGCTTTGTTTGATTGTGTTTAACAGCAAGCAGTTTCGCTGGCAGGTTTTTTTTCTTTTTTAGCATATAACACCTCGTTTACCTGCAGCTCGTTTTGTTCGAAGTCTGCTGTAGCAAGTGAAAATTTAAGGTTATTCGCTTCAGTTCTAAACAACTTGTTTTTAGCAGCAAGTTCAGAAACTGGAATTTTCAGTTGCTCTCCTGTTTCCCCTCTTATAGGTTAACAATAACTTTAATACTTGATTTTCTGATTTTAAAACCACATATTCAACATCACTAATCAGTTTAGAAGGAGATAAATTTTTAGATTTTTGTTGTGCACAAAACACACTTTGTTGTTCGAATTGTAATTCCAGTTTCTCTGTATTTTCTTGCATTTTTGCCACCTCTGTTGGAGAGCAGGAATCATTGTGCAAAACACTACATTCATTTTCATTAGAATTACAGTTTTCTGTGGTTTTATCATAGCAAATATCTCCTTTCCAGATTCCCATATCTGGATGAGTTATTGACTTTTGAGGCTGTTTGGCTCCAACAACCAATTTGGTTGTTTGTTTTTCTAGCAGTTGTTTCTCTTTGCAGTTCACAAGCAGAGTTTTAAGGTGGTCCATGCATTTCACAACTTTTCCTTTAGCTTTTTTAAACATTTCAGTGCACTCTTTCTCCGCTTGGGAAGAGGTAAATCTGCATTTTTGCAGAAGAATATTCATGACACCTCACTTTCTTGGTACCATTTTCTGTCACGTTAAAAGGGGCAGAAAAGAAGAATCTTCTGTCCAATGTGTATTATTTTTTGTCTATCAGTATCCCCCCTCCAGGAGACCAAAGCCATTTAATGTCCAAAACAGTCTGGTAGTGTCTCACCTAATGAGACCCTTTGCTAACAGATTTGCTGAGACAGACAGGACATTTGATACCTTTTATATATAGGGACTGCACTTAATAGCAGTAGAAAATCCCTTCAGCAAATTTCTCCTGTGAGTTATTTCACTGTTGACGAAACTGTCAGCATCTAAGGACGGACTCCCTCTAACAGTTCATGAAATAACACATTTATTAATGCAAATTTGTGAAAATTTATGGGGTTCACTGTGTCTGGAATAGGGTCTAACTGCAAAAAACCACACTTAAAACTATGTAGTAATAATAATAATGCAAAGCATAAGCAGAGACACTAAAGCAAAAGCAACTTACAAATAAGTAAGACAACTTAAAAAGACTAAGTAAAGCAAAAAACCTAAGTACACACTATAAGCAAGAGCAACTTACAACAAAGTAACAAGGAAAACCTTTAAAGTACTATGGAGCAAAAGTAAAATTAGCATATATGTATAAAGCAATTGCTCACCCCAAGGCATCCCGAGAAGATGGAGGAAGAAGAGGTAGCCCATAGGTTACCTCCGCAGAGTTGATGGAACTTCTCCATGATTTTTGCTTGCATCCAATCTCTTTTTATACCTTTTTTCTTTAGGCAGTTTGAGTGGCTATAGTCAGTAAACTAATTTTGGGGTGATAGACAGACGAAATAAGCCCAAAGGTCCACTTCCTGAGTTCCCAGCAGGCAAGATGTGCTCGAGAAAAGGCCATGTTATCTCCATACCGTATCACTCCTTTCTTCATTTTAATCCTTTTATCAATTTCTGGGTATGTCTCCCCAAGTGCTGGAGTTTTCCAGGAATCCATCAGGAGGGTTTTTTTCTTCTTTTCTGTGGCCTTATCTACCACCTTAGAACAAGTCTCTGTGTGTATGTTTATCTCCTTTGCCAAGCTAACTAATTTTTGTCCATGGCTGGGGGAGACACCATAATCTTGGGCCAGAACTGTTTTCACGATAGCTTGCTCACCACACAGAATTTCAGTTGATTTGTCAAATGTGTAATGGCCTTGCTCTTCAAATTCAGCCATCTAGGAGAGACTGTCTGGAGAAAATCCTGAGGGGCTGCCATGGAGCATATCCAATTTCCAGGAGCTAAAAGCGACCCTGTGTCCCAAAGTAGGGAACCAGCCCATGGCTCTATGTCAAGGAAAGAAGGAATTAATTTTTTTTTTTTAATATACCTCATAGATAACTATTCTCATTTGTTTCATTTTGAAAGAGTATTTAATACCAGAATTACAGGAATGGATCTATTCTCCCTCCTCCAGGCCATAAGTGAATCAATCTGAAAACTAAACAGCTCCAATTTACTCCAAAAATAAAGAGAAATGAGAAAAAAAGTTAACAAACAGAAAATAAAGAGGGATTAAAAATTAATCTCTGGGATTCATTACTCCTAGTGAGTTAAAGAGAGCAGTAAGAGTCCCAAGTATTAGACCTCAAGTATTTACAACCTCAACAATGTAACTTCAGGTTTTGCAAGCCGGCTCACATGGAAGAGAATGAGCCGGCCATGCTGCAGTGCCTGGCTGGGGCAAGAAGGGACTCCTTTGCAGTGGGGAGAACTGCACGCCTATGAGTGTAGGGCAGACTAGCTAATGGCTTGCAGATGCCCAACATGATAGATTGGATGGGTGTACAGAGCTGAAGAGCCCAGATTTTCCAAGGGTCCTGAGCCCCCAGCCTCCCTGGGGCAGGCCTCTCACAATGTTTTAAGTCCATCAGTTCCCAACTCCATTGCTTAGAGAGCCTGAGCCCATTGCACCCATCATGATGGTAATGGCACAGCTAGACCCTTATTATGTCCTCCTGAGGACCCCTAAGTAATTTAAGATGATAAAAGCCTTTGAAAGCCTAGCCTTTCATGGCTTCCATGAAATCAGAGCTTCTAGGAAGCAACATGTCCAAAAGCTGGCTCTGACAGACAGGAGAGACCATCTGGATTTCAGATACGCGGAGGAGCAGCAGATGCTCAGCACCACTTGCCACAAGTCCCTCACTTCTGGCTGCTCCCCTCATACAATCAGGGGAGCCAGCCTATCCCTCCAGGGACTCCTAAACGTGCGCCTCTCTCACCCTTCACTGTGGAGTTGCCTCCAGCAAATAACCTCAAGCTCAATGGAGCTCACTGGATGCCCAAAGCGAGCCAGTGAACTGTCCTTTCCTCTCCTTCAGCCCCAAGGAAACAGATTGTGTGGAGGGGATGGCAGAAGTGGCTGTGAAACTGTGCAGGTATTTGGCCCTGTGAGCCACCCCCAGCTCACTGGGAAGAGGGAATCACTGGCTCTTTACTGAAGACAGACCCTGTGCCCTGAAGGGGCTGGGCCACTCTGCGGGTCAGCCTGCGTTAGTCACTTCTAGGAATGGGATAACAAGACAGAAGGATAACTTGTAACTACTTTCCTATGTTTGTACAGTGCTTTTGTCTGATTTAGTGATTGTTAGTAGCAGTCCAAGCTCGAGTTTTGGATTGGTTTGATTTCTTTCCTTTTAATTCAAAGCTGGTTATTTCTTGTCCATTGAGTGACACGGTAAATAATAGAGAGTGGCTACTCATGCCTGTTATGTAAATATATTATATATATAAAATTACGTTATGTCACCACAAATATGGTGCCTGAATAGCAAATGCATTCTTCTAAGAAAATTTGAGGCAAACTTGCATCCACATTATTATTTATGCATTTAGGTTTTAAGGTCTGGTTTTTTTCCTGCAAATTACACAAATTTAGCATCTCTTACACAGCAAGAAGAGTTCAGTTCTTCCTTTTCTTCTTGCTTAGCAGTACCACAAAGTGCAATTTATAAAATCAGTATTGCATATTAAATATTGAAAGTGCCATATTGCAGTGAATACAAAACTTTGCAGTAGAATTTCTTTGCACTATATTGCATGGCAGCGTGCTAGATGATAGAAATGAGTATTTAACAATGCTTTCACACAGTGCTACAGTTGTCATTTACAGATAAACAAGTGTTGGACTATGGGCTATGAAGTGGGTTTCAAGGCTGTTTTAAGCCTGCTCTTCTTACAACCACACCTATTTAAGAGGAAGTAATATTATTAGGAAGTTTAGCTAAGGCCAGGTAGAGAGATAGCAATGCAGTTGCCTTTTAATTTGGAAAAGCATCTGACCTAACAGCAGGAGACCTATTAAAAGATGCCAAGGAATTCAGTGGAGTCAGGATGAAACAGGGACCTGGGAGACTATTCCAGCTGTGCTAGTGCAGAACAGTAGTATCTCTACACTTGGAATAAGGTTTCTACTGTAGCTATTTCATCCCAACTCCCAAAAGAGTCACTTTATCTCAGAAAAATGGGGGGAAGTGGGGTTTTTGTTTTGTGTTTGTTTGATAATTTCAGGTTAAACCCAAGTATATCCCACAGCAGCACTGGTATGGGGAGACACAGCCGCCCATGCCTCCAATACAGTTGTACCAGGACATCTTTCTGTGTAGACAAGTGCATGGAAGAAAGATGAGGCAAACACTTGCAGAAAGCTCTGCACAAGGGAATTTGGGTGTTTCTACACGGCTCTACCAACAGGATCACAGGACTGGGATGTGTTCCCAAACCTGATGTAGATGGAGTTGTGTCTAACCGTGAAAAAAAAAGTTGTCTCTATTTTTAAGTTATTTCTGGTAAAAAAATTGCTAGCTAAGGTACCTAGTAGAAAAAGAACACTTCACCTGTACCAACACCAATATTTGCTAAATTTTTCCTAAGAAAAAGATATATTTTTCTGGTCTTAATTCATTCTATGGACAGGTATTTCTTATCTGTTAAATGTGAATGGGAGAGGCAACCTTCAAATAATCCACTTTTGGAAGTAGCAGGACACATGACATCACAAAAATCCCACAAAACCAAGTAACTGAACATCTGCAGTACCATAAAAAAACAGAACAGTCATAAAGAAGTAGAGCAGAAAGAAATGGCTTTAGAAATATGTGTCTACACATGTACAGCATGATTAAAAAGAAGGGAAATAATGAACACTGGAAGCACCCCATGTTTCAGAACCAGAATTATCCATGTTGAGCAGAACCAACACCACACAGTGACTTCTAACACTTTCAGGTTTCCTACTGCAGCCAGAGGGAGATTTGCAGAGGTGGGAAGAAAGACATCGTCTTTTTCAGACCAAGCAAATTAAATCCAAGCCATTTCTATGCAGATCTCTAGGAAAGAAAGAAACGTGTTAAATTTCTGCAGCAGAACTATCTTGATGCAGGGTGAATTACTGACAGTGGTTCTAAGCAGTAACTTTCTGCAAGCGCCACTGTGTTAGCTCTACTTGCCACCATCTCTTAGAATTCTCTCCATGTTTCCTTTGGCTATAAGTAGTATTAAAATTTTTCAGAAGAACCACTGTCCCAATTGGATGCTGCCATCCCCTGCCTATTTGCATTTCAATTAACTCTGCAGTCTGAGATCCCTTGTCAAATGAGAGTTGACAAATTAACAGTCATTACACTACTTCCAATGAATATGAACTATGACATAAGCTGTGAAAGGCAGGTTTTTTCCAACCCCTTTAGACCTGTGAAACAGCAGCCTCCTCCAATAAATGTCAAAGCCACAATGGTTTTTTTTATTTTTTTATTTTCAGTTTAGTCTTCAGAAAGACTTCTTTTCTCGGAGATTCTTTCTGTACTTTAAGGGGAACAAAAGCATATTTAGTGTCTACAGACTCATGCATTGATCCAGAAAGAAAGCAAAAACCACAACAGCCAACACAATGCTTTAATACCAGTCTCTCCCCTCAGTAGTTTATTTAAGCCAGCTGAAACAATCTTGATTCTGCCCATCAGTTTGTAATATTACACTTTTGAGCCCAAAACTGTGTTTGTCATATACTAAACGCTTTCCTGAACAGTTCATAAAGTTCAGTGGTAGGTATCCAAAAGCTGTGGTTGGGGTTACAGGGAGCGCAAGTGTCAGAGAATTGAGAGTTTCAGGAAGAAGAACAGAAAGTGAATTGCATGGGAGGGCGGGGGGAGGTAATTAGTCATATGCAATGCAGGCCCGTGACGCTTAAAAGCCACAAAGCTATCATGCATAGATATACTGGATTTCAAAGGAGTTTTTTACAGAACCTACCCTTGTGGTCTTTTTTTCTGCATGCATCTTTTGCTGTCTTTAAAAATAAATTAAAAAAAAAAAAAAAAAGGAAGAAAAAAACCAAAAAAACCCACAAAAAAACCACAAACAAAAAAAAAACAAACAAACAAAAAAAAAAGGAGCTGCTGTCTTTAAATTTCTCCTTCCACAAAGTCGATTTGATAAATAAGGCATAAGTCCAGCATATAGAAAAATCCTTTCCACTCCCATGGGCTTTTGACCTTTCCTATAAGACTGCACTATTTATGTAAATATACTTGGAGACTCTTTCTATAAGCTTTTAGTTTTCTATGATCTACCACTTTAGTGTTTATTAAAGATACAAATGTATAGAATTATTAAGCATTCAGGTGAACACAACAAAGAACACGGCAAACATGAAATTGTTCTGGATTTTGACACATAAAAAACTTTAGAATCACTGTACTGTTTTAATTCTGTGATTACTTTCATTGCTTTGAAAAATTAAAAGAAAGGCCTTATAATAAATGCTTCGTGCATCTTAACTGTGTTACTGAGCAAAATCAATCTGGCAAACTCCTATTGAGATTTGTGATTTTTTTAAACCCTTTAAAATAAGTGCTTTTTGGTATTGATTTTTTTTAATTAAAAATACTTCCAAGCATAAATTGAAACCGATGCCTTCACCTGGGAAGATTTACTTGCTGGCATGCTCCAGCCACATAGTCTCTCATGATGTCATCCCCTAGTTGTGCCAAGGGAGCCTCAGCATTGAATGGATCTGGTCAATGCTCAGCAGAGGGGGACTTGTGGGCAATAATATTTTTGTCACACAAGAGTTTTACACTTAGAAACTTCCCTGTTTTGCAAATTGACCCATGCTGGAATGATTCTCTCTTCTGCAGTGTGAATGGGCAATTTGTTATGGTCAGATTGAAAGTGTGCACTCACTCTCTTACATTTCCTGTTCATTGTACTGGCTTCTTTTGGGGGGTTGGGGGGCAGGGGAAATGAAATTTAAAGATTTGATGAGAAACCAATTTGAACAACAATTTCTCACAGACAGAGTGAATTTGCCTTTTTGCAAATTGATTTTTGTAACGAGTTATTTATATGATACTACTTAATAAATTGTTTTTTCTAACTTGTTTTTTTTTTCCTAATTCTCTTAATCTATGTTATGTATTTACAACACTATCAACAAGATAAGCCTTTGAAAAGATTCTCTGATCGCTTTAAGAAAAAGGGTTAAATTAACTCAGTCTTTGAAATGCCATTTGTTAAGTGTCTGGCTTGCAGCATGCTATAAGAGCAGTAGAATCACTATTCTGTGATCAGTGAGGCCTCCCAAGAGTGATATAATTTCAGAAGGCAGCATTCAGTGATGCTTACTATGAACAGGATTAGTCTATGATCGCAAGCCAAATTTTGACTAGCCGAGGTTTCCCAGGAAGGCAGCAGAAGCTTTGTCAAGGTAAAGCATGTAGAATGCCTTTCTTGAAGCATAAGAAGTTCACATAATTTATAATGGCAGTGTTCAGTTATTTGTCTTTCATCGTATGAGGTTCAAAAAAGATTAAAAGTCTCAGTTCACTTATGGAAAGTCCAAATGTCATTTGCAACATCCTTTTACATAAGGAGGGCAACCTCAAGAGAAAATTCTTCATTTTAACACTTCCTTAATAAAAGACCTGTCTCTATCTCCAGAAATTCCATCATAATTAAAGGACAAGAACAAAGAAAACAGTGGGAAAGGTCACAGCAAAGTGAAACTTCATCGAAAGCATTAGAATGAACTACAAAAAGCAAACAGTTTAACACTGAAACCCGTATGTGGTTTATGACACAACTGAGTAACTTTTGTAACCAATGAGAAATGAGCCCAAACAGCCACCTGCGATCTTTGGTGAACCTCCAGAAGAAAACCTCTGTATGAATAGCCAAAAACCCCAGCTTTTAAAAATCCTATTAGATCACAAGGCTGTAAATACATAAGTCTAAATAGTAATTAAAAGTGTTTATTTTCAATGATCTCATTATCTGAACACCAAATCACAGAAACAAGCACCACCCTGTACATGGAGGATGTATCCACTTACCCTCCACACCCTCCAGTAAGGACACACAGGCACACACAAGCTTGTAGATGCAAGCACAGGGAGGCTCCAGTTACCCCATCTCTCACCTGTTACTTCACGCATCAAAGCAGCCCTACAAGATTTCACAAAACATCAGCTTGAGCTTTCCATCTTCTAAATGAAAACAGTAGCAACAGCAGAAGAAATCCTGGTTGTCCACTTGCTGAAAGGTGGTCCAGACTCTGTAACCTTTCATGTGTACTGAGGCTCCAAGAGCAGCACCACTTTTATTTACATGAAAGAGGAATCCGTCATATTACTTCTTATTTGATTTACTGTATCAAAGAGCACTTTAACCACGAAGAAAAGTGTGGTGGGTCTGGCTGAGCCAGAATTTATTTCTCCATAGTAGCCCTCACAGTGCCATGCTCTGCATTGGTAGCTAGAGGAGTGTTGATAACACACCCATGTTTTGGCTACTGCTGAGCACAGCACTGTAACATTCCTTCTTCAGTCGAGGGCGAGATCGTGGGAGGGGACCCAAGTAGGCCAGCTGACCCACACTGACCAAGGGGATATTCCATACCATATAATGTCAACCCAGATATAAAAGCTGAGGCAAGGAGCAGGACCGCAGGCACTCATTGTCTCTGATGGCTGCCCGCTGACAACTGGCACGCGTGTTGGAGCCCTGCTCCTCAGAGAAGTGGCCGACCATCGCTGCTTATGGGAAGCAGAGATTAACTGCTGGCTCCTGCTTTGTGCATGTGCATCCTGCTTTTGCTTTCTTTTTTGCATAAATATAAACTGCCTTATCGCAACCCACGATTTGTGTTGTTTTCTTTTCCCACCTTACTCTCTCCTCTGTCCAGCTGGGAAGGGGAGGGATAGAGTGGCTGGGTGGGCACCTGGCGTTCAGTCAAGATGAACCCACCACAAAAGTCAACTAAGGGGTAGCATTTCAGCCAGAAAATGTATTTGATTCTCAGACATTAATTTACCAGGTTTACCTGTGTAAAATAACGCCTCCTCATAACAAGCAACACACCAGTCACAACCCCTGCCAATATTAATCTTTCATTAATACTATCAAAATTACCACAGAGACAAGTCAGGTAGAGAAGCCATTAAAGCCAAAAGTCTGTTACTTTTTTAAAGTTCATATTGAATTTGTCCGCCCCTCTGCTCTTCTCTTGTGAGACCCACCTGGAGTACTGCATTCAGTTCTGGGGTCTCCAGCACAGGAAAGACATTGGTTTGTTGGAGTGAGTTCAGAGGAGGGACGCCAAGATTATTAGAGGGATGGAGCTCCTCTCCTGTGAGGAAAGGCTGAAAGAGTTGAGCTTGTTCAACCTGGAGAAGAGAAGGCTTTGGCATGACCCAATTTCGGCCTTCCAATACCTGAAGGGAGCCAAAAAGAAAGATGGAGAGGGACTTTTTATAGGGGCATGTGACAGAACAAGGGGGACTGGTTTCAAACTGAAAAAGAGTTGGTTTATATTGGGCATTAGAAAGAAATTCTTTACTGTGAGGATAACGAGGCACTGGAACAGGTTGCCCAGAGAAGTTACAGAGTTGTGGATGCAGAGATGTTCTGGAAGTGTTCAAGGGCACGTAGGATGGGCCCTGAGCAACCTGGTCCAGTGGAAGGTGTCCCTAACCATGGCAGGGACATTGGAATTAGATGACCTTCAAGGTCCCTTCCAGTCCAAATGATTCTATGAATTTCGAGGACAGTTCAAGCAAGGGAACAAAGAGAAACCATTTAACTAATACTTTAATACTTGCATAAAAATTGCAGGAATGATCACTTATGTGAGCAGCCAAGTCAGTTCAGTGTTGGTTCTTCCAATTTTAATCTCAGATAATGTTACTTTTGATGCTGTAAATGAAATTTGAGTTTGTTGGATAAGGCACAGATTTGATTTTTTTTTTTAAAAAGTACATATTCTTATCCAAAGTCTTTGAAGCCTTTATTCTTTCTTACTCACACTAGTACATCTTTGCCTAATTATAGCACAGACAGTTATCTAGCAAATACCCACCCTCTGCTCTTTCTTTTCTCCAAACTGACTGCAACAACTAACAGTTTCTCAGCAGCTGCCTGTCCCCACATCAGATCCTCAAGCACATCTGTCGCTCCAATCAGAAAGGCTGATTCCACTTCCCCTATTCCCCAGATATTAAAAAGCAAACATTAGCATTGTCAGAAGTCCTCAGTCACTCACTATTTCTAATCACTCTACTACTCATTACATGTTTTTTAACCTTGGCAAACCAGAGAGTGAACAAAACTATGTATATTTTTTACCAGCTGTGGACATACTCATGGCCTGATAGGACCTTATCATGTATGCTTTATTTAAGCACAAGAGAAACAAACTTAAGATGCATACATCTTAATTAATAACCAAATGTATAAATTCCCCCCGCTTGCTTTTACATGTTTTTCTAAACATCTGCTTCTACCTTCATTGTTAGACAAAGCTGTGCTCTTCTACAGCTCAGCTGGGGAACTTATTTCTCTCTCTCTCTCAGAATGCAATTATTTCATGTCAACTTTCTTAATTGGAAACAAGCTTAACCCATTTCCCAATTACAGCTCCAGCTTATTAGAACAAACAAACTCTCAAACCTCCTTTAATAAAATAAAACAAAAAACACCCCCAAAGAACAAACCTAAACTTTGGTAACAAGACATTCAAAAGAGGACTGAATAAAAGAGCTCTGATAAATGAAAGAATGAGGAAGCTGGTGCAGGGACACGAGGAGATAGTGTGTGTCCAGCTGGCTTGGTCTCTGACACAGCATTCCTGTAATTCTGTTTACTGGCAGCTCACAGAGGGAGCACTCTACAGCTTTTACTCATTTCATGTACTTTTCTCCCCTCACATACCAAGGTGTACCTGCCAAAACTAAAAAACAGAGACAGATGCACCTGTGTTTTGCCACTGCTGAGAATTTTGATGGCCCAACTTTTTTTTTATAGTTGGAACCAGGTTCTCTCTGTCTCCTTCTTCTCACACTGGCCCCAGACTTTAACTGTCACGTTCAAACAGACTTGAATGTAATACCTATTGCCAAAGGCAAAAAGCCTAAAGAGATAAAAGGAATCCAGTGACAAGAGGGCCAAAACACCTGTTACTGCTACGAATTATGGCTCAGATAGCTGTGCTTCTTCACATGGCCTTCATTCTTTTGCTTACACATTTTTTTGTTACAGTGTCAAATGCACCAAATTTAGAGTTTCACACACCACACATATCCTTTATTACACATCTGTGAAGACAAATAGATTTCAAGCATTCTATTTGGCTTCCCATGGATGTCATCAGCTTTTTGAGAGGCACTCACCTTTTATGCACACACTGCATACTAGCCTAAGAAGCTATGTGTAGAAATTATTCCACGTTATACTATCTACTTGCACAGAACACAGGATATATGGGCCAAATATTTAGTTTACAAAGCTGTAATATTCTTGCCCACCTACAGCATTTACCAGGTACTGATCCAATGATGAATATTTCCCCCTTGCCAATATCGCATGTTCAGAAATATTGATTTTGATGCTATTTTGGTTTTGTTGTTTTCTGGTATTGTCAACATTTCTCTAAACAATTTATACTGTTGTTTTTGAGAAACAAAGAAAACTCAAAACTACACTTTGAGATTCACTGCTCCAATACCTTAGTATTTAATCAACTTGTAATATAATATTGATTACAAACACCCTGGAGACAAGAGAGTGGTACTTGTGTTTAGAGAAAATACTTCATATAGCTCTTTATTGCAGTAAGAGCCTTTCAAATGTTTTGCTACCAAATATCCATCTGGCCCACAGGCTTGCACACTTTTGCAGTCAGAATTTTATCATTGTTCCTGGCAGAAGGGAGATGGGACTCCTGAAAGACAATACAGGTTAACTGTTTGATCACCAGCATGAAGTGCAGCAGAGGACAAAGGGACTCAGATTATAGATGTTGCTCTTGTGAACTATGAAATAAAAAAAAAAACACACCGAAACAAAGATCTCTGGCAGGAAGACCACAACATATAAAACATTGTGCCAAACATTCAGCATTTTATATTATTGTCCATTAAAAATTACCTTGCAAAACTGAAACAAAAGCTTCATTGTATGTCAGCTGAGACATCACCAAAACCTGTCAGCTCTCTACCTTCTCTCTCTCAATTTGTCTCCACTGGAAGGTCACATCCCTCCTGAAGGCAGTGCTTGTTTTGCTCCAGGTCTGCCAACCCCTCCTGCATAAACAGCCGCCAGACCAACTGCACCAAAGCTGAACTGCAAACTTTATTTCATTCAGCTCTTGTTCTTGCATCTCCTTTCTTTTATCCTCTGGGTAACCTACACACATTCATAAACATTTACACTCTATACTAACTATTTTATATATATATGAAGCTGTTATGATGATGATTACTCAGTCTTACCATCTTACTCTTTCTTGTCTTTTGAAACCCCGATGGGTACTGAGCCTATGCTCTGATTTACCCTGCAAGTGTGAATGGACTATTTGCATTTCACTGATATAGGTAGTTCTGGGCACTCATTAGGTACCTTTTAATCATTGGTAAATTCCAGAAGAGCTTTTCTATATGTGCTGTACTGTCAGCACAAGTTAGTCCTGTTATTGTCAGAGCTAATATGGTGATGAAGTGAGAAATTGCAAACTCTGGAAGATATTTTGATTACTCAAGGGAAAACACTTTCCACTTAGACTCCCTTCTCACTGCCCAGTCTCTTTGGGACAGCAGTAAGAGACCACCAGAACTAAGCAAGATTCATGCCCTATTTATTCAAGTCTTGGACAAGGATTCAAACTCTAATCAGTCTGAACTGTCATTTGAAAAAACACTTCCATACTTGTGAAGATATGCTGATATGCTCCAGGTATGAGAGTTCATACTTGTGACAAAATTATCAAAGGTACTGTTAAGCATTGTCTATCCCAGTCCTCAAAAATGCGGCTGCTTTACTGCATTAGAGTTCTCATCTGTTTCCTGTGGTAACTTTAAGTAATGTACTATGAAGTCAGAACAAGAATACTTAGAGAAAGAAGGTTTGGAGACAACTCAAAAACAGGAATATAGGCATTAATTGTGTTAATGAACCCATATTCACAAACTTGCTCCACTGGAGGGGATGGCTACAGTGCTCACTTCTTTGAAATCAGCTCCATACAAGTGTACTAGTGTATCTCTCTGCAATAAAGGACAAAATTATGTTCTGCTTAATTTCCTATTATGTTCTGGATTAATGCAATACCCTACTTTGTTGCCAGTGATTCTGCACCTGTAGGAGAATGCTTGTCTAATCAGATGTTAGTTGCCATGTCATGGTTTTATGATGTTAGCTTTGTTCTGTTGTATGGTAATTATATTTAAGTTGCACTAGACTGCATAGTTTAAATGAATAAATGACACTTTGGCATATATTGGTTGTAAAAGGTCTTGGAATTAGCTTGTTTAGAGGAAAGGAGGAAAAGGAAATTAAGTCCTCAGTCTCCTCTTACAGTGGGTGTAGAGATCACTGCATCTGTGAAGAGTGACAGAGCAAGCCAAAGAATAATTTACTATGCTATCAAAGAGGAAGAAATACTGATGGGACCAAATACTTAGTGTTACTGAAACATTTATAGCACCATCATACAAGCTATTCTGCACTTGAACGGCCTAAAACACACATATGTAGGTGTTGAGGTTCTTTCTGTTACAGGTAATTCAAACTCAGTAGTAACTTTAAAAAAAAATGTTTTTGTCAAGGAAAAAAAGGCCAAACTTCTTGTGTTTTCTCATATTTACTTCTATATATGCTAGAAAAAAATGAGTCTGCCAAGTATAAAGACACACTTTGTGACTCAGACTTGTTGATAATTCTATGGAGATAATGTGAATTTGTATTTTGAGCTTCCTTATCTCTGGCTGAATTAAAAGACTAGATTCTTAATTTAAAGTGGTTATTTATTTTTAAAATCATTTTAGACACTCTAAAAGAAAAATTCCATCAGGGAAGCACTAGCAGTCTTTTTAACTAGAGTGGAACAAATAGTATCTTTATAATGTGGTGCCTATTGTACTTAAGACTTGAGCTACAATAGGCACAATGCTCCTTCCAATTCCCCCATCTAAAAGAAAGGTGGTTTTCTTTATTCAAGCCTCTTGAACAAAGAAAGAAAAGGAGAGGAGATAGATACAGCTCTTTGTAGTACTGCTTAGATGTAAAGGTTAATCATAAAGTGCGGTGCTGTTTTTAAACGTTTCAAAATGTAAAACAGATGAATTCAGACCTTCCTCATAAATTGACCATTCTAGTTAAAACTTTGAGAAATGAATTCCTAGCTCTGCTTCTTTTTACTGAGAAAGAAAACACAGTGGCCTTCTGGGGCAAGATCTTTAAAGATTTTCAATGAGATTTATGTGGCAGAAAGAGTTCTCAGAGACAAATCGATATAACTAAGTACAGCGTTCTCATACAATCACGCTGATCAGGAAAACTGGCTGCATCATCAGAGGGCTGTCATTTTCTCACTTGCACTGTGTGAGATTGTCTAAGGTTTCTCACAACATTGAAATCAAACCCTCCGGTTGACAGCAGCCAGTGACAACGGGTTTCAGGGCAAAGGAACTGCATCTTCTTGAGCTCATGGGTTGTTAACCACATTTCTTTTTCTGACAGACTCGAGGTTCCCATTCCCTGGCATCGTATTACCTGCACAGACACATTCTTAGACTGCAACTGTCCCTCTAATAGATAATCTTTATAAACAAATGTGAGGCCAGAGAGTGCACTTTTTATACATCCAATCTCTTTCTTTATTTGGGAGTGTTTTTAATCAGTCTACTTGCAAAGAACAGAAAGACAACGCCTCTTCTTGAATTGCTAAGATATTTCTGATCCTCATTGCTTCGCTCTCTTGTTATCAGATGAACCAATTGCATGGTGTCTTTTTACTTGGCTCCTTGTACTTCATATTAATTCCCACTGCACGTACCCTTGGTATTGCTCTGGTTTTGTTCTGCTGCTGTTGGGCACTGTCAGGTTTGTGCTGCTGAGGAACTGGTCAGAGTACGGCTCTGCTGTTCTCAGTACTGCATGGAGAAAATTCCCATGGCAGCAAACTTTCACAGAATAGGTAGCAAATATCTGAAGGAATTCATGTGTAAACCAGTAACACCAGGAAAAGAAGAACTCAGCCCGCCTAGTCACTTCTGAAAATCCTGTTAGACAACTACACACAGGTCAATGTACTTAAATATATCTGTAAACCTGGACAGGCATCCAAAAAGCATCCAAAGCAGGACATGCCAGTTGAATGCCATTCCTATGTTTCTTAGCTGAGAACAAACTGTGTGTTTGTTTAAGTGTACATAGAGGTTTCACTTACGTACCACAAGTTATGCAGAACCTGTGCAAGTCTGGACAGTCTGAAAATAAGATAGGCACCAGTGAATATAAAGTCCTACTTGAAAAAATGAAGGCTAGAGATACTTATGTGTGTGTGTGTGTGTGTAACTGTGGCAGCTGGCTTAGCAATACAAGTTTGCTGCTGATGGACATTAAAATCATGAAGTACTGTGAAAAAGATATTAGGCAGTATTTTTATGGAAATATCCCTCACAGCTTTTTAAGGTCAGTTCTGCTACTTAACTATTAATCTTAAATATATGAGGAAAAAAAAACCACATGAAAAATTAGTCAAAATGTTAGCTCTACTGGTAGTAAGAGATGGGGGGCATATAAATTAGGGAGAGAGAGGGAAAAACAGAGGAACTGAAAAGATCGACACAGGGGAAAAGAGAAACCTCAGGAAGAAAATGAACATACCCTGTAAATATCTTCAAGGTAACAATGTAAATGAAAGCAGGAAATTACAACAAGTCTCAGAAGAAAACAGAGAAGTAATGGCCATAAGCAAAGAAAGAAAAAGTTTAGGTTAAACATGAGCAAAAAACTAAGAGTAATGAGGTTAGTGAAAAAGTTAAAGATAGTTGAGGAGCAATTAATGCACATATTCAAGAACACTGGACCAAAAATGAAATGATGAAGAGAACAAATCTGTAAAATTTAAGTTTTGAGAGGAAACAAAGAAGAAAGTCTTTCCTGGCACCCCATATGTGATTTTTCTCCACAATGATCTGATCAGCTTCAGGTTGGCACTGTGTTCAAATTGTGTTAGTTGCAACATACCTGTTTTCTCATTACATCTCCTTGTTCGTAGTTTTTTTTCTTTTGTGACAGCTGACATCAGTCCTATTCTTTATTCTTTTTATCTTATTTGACATCTCATCAGTTTACTTCAGCCACCACAGGTCCTCATCTCATCATTTTGTTCCCTTTCCATCCAGCTCCTCTAATAGAGTATATAGACACATTGCTTTTACAGTGAGCACTGATTTGACTGTATGCTCCTTCAGTTGCATTTGCCTTAAGCATTTTGAATTCTCTCATGTTCTAAAAGAGCCTGTAGCTGTTCAGGTGTAGGTGACTGTTAAAAACTGTGCAAATGGATGACCCCTGTTCAACATCGGGCAGGTTTTCTATAGGCCTTTTCCTTCAAGAGACATCTCTGTTTCACTAAGTACATTATGATTAAGACGCAGCATAGATGCTGTTTCATCTTGATATTTTGACAAGCTGTAAATTTTATTTTTAAAGTCTCAGTAACTTGCATGCCAAAGTTTCATTTCAAGGTTCAACTTTCAGCTCAATAGACACTTATTAAAGTCAAGGGAGAGACCCCACTGACTCAGATGAGTTTAGAATGAGACCTTATACTTCTATTCAAGCTTAAGTAATCCAGGACATAAACTCGTCATTTGGATCCTTTACTGTGCAGTCAGTAAAACAGCCTCCAATTCTGCTATCATAGATGGCATTCCAATTCCACAGTCTGTTTTAAGTCCTGACACAACTCTCCATACCTTCGTATGCAAGTGCTCAAAACCCCATAACAGACTTACCCTTCCAATATTACAATGTCAAGAAGTGCTATTTTCCACTTTTGCAGATGGACAATTGACTCTTATTTAAAAAGGAGCTGGGCACCTACCTAACCTTGGTGACCTGTGCCAAAAGGAGCTAGTAGCTCTTCAGTTTTCCCTGGAAAAATCACTGGAATCCAAGTTTCCTAGTGGGTGGTTGTAACAAAAGAGAAAGCTGGGTGGAAACGCAGCACTACTGTGGATACAAGGGCAGCTTGGCTCAGCAGTAAGGAACATGTGCCAGCCCAGGGACACTGACAGGAGACAAAGGGAAAGAAAGAAAAGAAAAAGTTCGCAGTCCCTTAACATTTTTCTCCTCATTTTGCCATTCTAAAGTTGCCCTTGCTAAGGTTAATTAACAACTATGAATGCCAGTGCTAGAGGAACAAAGTAGATTGTAGTTTTTACCCCTCTCCCGCATTTTCCATAGCTGTGACCAGACCTTGGGATGTAACCTCTGTAAATGCTCCCTCATTACTTTCCTACTAATTAGTCTCATTTAATTTATGAGGTATATTATCTGGGGATTTTATATGGTTTAACACATTAAAAAATAAAGCTTCTTGACATTTGAAAATACTCTCACTTCGGAGAAACTGTCACTCCTCCTCACATCTGCACATAAGGGGATGGTTGAAAGAGTCATCTGGGGATAAGAAAGTGTTCTCCTCACAGCAATGGCTATGTGAAGTGTTAAGGAGGCCATGCCATGCTGGCTTAATGTGAGCACTTGTGTCTTATTATAGCTATATGACACAAATGTTTAAAGCCTAGATTCAACTCATTTATGGGCATTAGAATGTTCAGAAATATAAAAGAGTTGTCACCCTTTGGTTCTCAGACAAGAGGGGTGATTCGTCCTGCCTAAGCCATGAACCAGTCTCTGGAGATGTGGCTCTCTCCCCACTTATCACAGCAGGGAGCTAGAGGGGGCCATACCTATGACTTAGTGTCTGCTACTTGGTAGGAGACATTTCAGCCTTAGAGTTTAGTATGATAAATGAACTTGCCAGATTACACCTTTTCCTATAGGTCCAACTGACTGCAAGTTCTAACTTCAAACATGGTCCTTAAAAGCTTGTTGTACCAGCCTATGACCAGCCTATGCTTCCTTTCACTGCTCTGTATGCTTACATGCATGCAAGCTGAAGGACAATATTACTGAAAATTCATCCTAGAGCAGCAGAAGTCCAATCAGCATACTTCCCCCCTATGTTGGCTAAGATACTTGAAAAATCAGAGGCTATTCTACAGAGCCAAGTACATTCACAGGTCGCTGGTATTCACCTTTAGCAGCATAACAGCCTGTTCTCCACCATCACCTCCTTGGAAATGTGAGAGAGATTACTGAGGATTAAACTTCTGAAAGTGCCATGCCAGAAGTCAAAAGAGGACCCTCTTTATCTTTGTTCACTGGAACCTCTTCTGATGGGGTATCTCCTCCAGATTTGCCTTCCCTACACATGTCACCTTGTAGAAAAAAAATTGCTGAACAAAAGAAACTGAGTAAGGTGAACAACTTGAGTTGTATTACAAGTTTTAAGACATAAGGATGTGATCTATTCTGAAAATCCCTGATGATTTATTTAGTGGGCATATTTTTACATTGTTTCCTTTAACATCAGAGAAAATGTGCCTTTGGAGAGGCATGGCTTTTATCTCATCTCCTTTAAAATTGCACCACAGATCTCAAAAGAAAGGCTTTGCCGTGTCAGAATTTAAAACATTCACCTTATGGCTGTCACCCAAAGTAGATGAAATATGTGCCACAGAGTTTTAAACGACTGCTTATGCTGCCAGTCATAGTCAGATTTTGAATTGAATGATATAAGTTCCCTCTGTTCCCTCTGTTTCCCTGAAAGTGATGAAGTTGAATCTTTTTACACCATAAAAGGATTTGGCCCTTAAGTTTCAGTGTCTTCCGAATCCAAAATAATTTTATCCACTTGAATAATTTATCATCATAACCTATTTTTCATTAATTTGACTGTGCTCTCATTCCTCTCGGGCTTGGTACTTATAACGTAGCTCTAGTGTGAAAAACAACAATGTGAAATTAGCACTTTCTTACTCAGCAGATCCTTTTCCTGTGTGAAGTCAGAAAGAGTGTTGTTTAACTTACCATAAAGAGTACTAAAATCTCCCTTTTCCCCCTTCCCTGCTTTTCATCCAACAGGACCGGTGCAGCAGGGGGGAAGCAACCAGGACAGGATTTTTGGCTTTTGTATTTATGTGACTATCAACTGAACTCTAGGGCCACCTGGGCAGCATGTGGGTCTCTGGGTTGTGAGTAGCATGACCCTCCCACTGCAGACAGCGGAGGGCTGTAGCTTCCAGTAGACCTTGCAAAGCTGCTGCCACTGATGACATGCAAGTCAAAACAACCCGATTTCCCACTTCCAGCCAATGTGCTCAACTCAACAGAGACAGCTGCAAGTTTAAAATTAATCTTTGGCATAAGAATTGCAAGACAATGGCCACTAAGATTCTAGGGACTGGAAACCAGATGAAGCTGTTCCTTGATGTGCTGTAAAACATGTCAGGTTTGAACCCTTCTGTGCTAATCCTGAGGGATTTGCTTAGCTAAAATAGATTTTGGAATCAAATTGAGGTACCCAAAATCAAATAAGATTTGGGGACAATTTCTTAAGAAACTGATTGTTCATTCAGAGACATAAGATCTCTTGTGGAAGACAATACAGTTTGAGGCAAAGCTCCCACCAGTGTACCCAAATTAATTTTTTTCTGCTTTTCATGGTAAGTCCTTTCTAAAACTTCATGCTGCAAATTCAAGATTTGTTTCTCCCAAGAAAGTACATGCAATACGTAATAAAAATAGGAACTTTCAAAACAATTTTGAATTTTTCTTTGCCGTAGGATATCATTTATTTCCAGAATATTCTTCAAATTTAGACAGCCTCTAACATATGACTAAGTCTGAAGTCACTTTGTCTGTCAAAAGATAAAGGGTAAATGAGTTATAAGGGCAGTTGGGTCATCAGAAGTCATTCTCTTTGGACCCAATGTAGTAAAAAATATGTTCAGTCTTCCAAACAACTAAAGTCCCAAAAGGCCACAAATCCTAGCTTTGCAACAGGCCAACCTATTCAACACAAAGGTCAGCATCATTAAACAGAATAAGAAACCAATCCAGTAGCCAGAAATGACAGATCTGCCTAGGAGGCGAAGGAGTCATGCAGCTGTCTCTCTGGGCCTCCTTCACTCCCACACTTGCACAGTCCCAAACTTTTTTGTATGCACGCTCTTCTCTGTTTAACTCCATATACACGTATGCCTACATATGCCTGTACAATGTGTGCATGTGTGGGACCAGACAAAAATCCCCCAAAACATGTGAATCCACAAGATCAGCCATTACCAAACAGTATGGAAATAGCAGCTGGTGGAACTGAGCTCTTCTGCACATCTACTGTCCTCTGGAGTTCCCCCTACTCCTCATTGCTTTGCAGGAAATAATGTTTTCATCAGAGGTTAACCACAGCTTCTAAAATGAAGGACCTGTTTCTACTTTAAGCTCTCACTACCATCTCAACAGTTTCTGCCAGTCAAGGCCAGGCTAAACCCCATGCTCATTCCTCTGCCTGCCTTCTTATCACCTGAAAACGCACTGGATGTGTTCCCACGAGCCTGCCTCGGTATCAGCACACAATGCCCCCAGCCCAGGATAGTACTCAAGCCGCCATCTCCACCTCCCATTACTGCCATGGAAGCTGGCAGCCACTAACCCTCCTGCAGCAACAAGCATGCATGGCAGCACAAGACTAAGAAGAGAAGACGCTCTTTTCTTTTTGTGATGTTAACCCATGGCCCCCTCTACCTATCTGTGGCCATTTCTGGAAGGTTTTAATTCTTTTCAGGAGACCACGGAAATAGCTTAGGCACTTTGAAGCCAAGTACTTTTCATAAACAGAGAGCACAGCTGTTCATCTGCTTATTCCCTTTTGTCACCATGCTGGAAGTATATCACATGTGCTTAGAGTCATACTAACCTCTAATGGATTTGGTGAGGATACAATCAGGCTTAAAAAAGACAACAGCCATTAACACCGAGCTGTGAATCCAGAAGAGAAACCTGCCTTCTCCTGCCTGTGTATAACAGGGCCAAGCTCAGCTCCAACGCAGCTTGGCAATGCAGCTTGTTATGACCTGAGTGACGCTTGTCACATACCCTGTAGAGACGTGCTGAGCAGTGGACCTTGAAGCTCCGAGTTTGAGCTGCCGCAGCAGGAATTCAACAGCAAAGGCAAGCAAATGCAAACGTGGAGGCTCACACCATGCAGGGCCAGCCACTTGAATTTTCTTTCAGTTTTTAAAATCACTTTTATAACCTTTCAGTATGAAAGAGATCAGGTAAACTCCCATTCTAGGCTGCTGTGCATGAAATTTAAAATACCCATATTAATGCAGAAATACTCTAACTACAACATCTAAAGCTAAATGCTGTAAATAAGTAGCTATGCAGTATGAAGAGAGGACAAATCTCAGCTGAGACTTGACAGATTCAGGTTTTGTTCTCATTTCTACCCTTGACCTGTTCTGTGACTTTGAGTAAATTGTTGCTTCCTTTCTATTTCTTTCTGGGTCAGGAACTGCCTATTATTTTGTGTTTGTAGTGGCTGGCATGAAAAGACCCAGTCCTAGGGAAGATCTCTGGACACTGCTTCAATATAAACAATCTCTAAATACCTGTTAAACAATAAGCACAGAGAGAAGACTTCTTTTTTTATCCTTGGTAAAGAAAGTATCACACCGCAGGGAGTGAAAACTTCAGATATTTCATAAGTAAATAAATACATACACACATACATATCTGCATTTACACGAAACACACATATTCAAATATGTTCCTAATTAAAATCTAAAAACCTATCACAGCTTTGTTAGATTACTTCCCCCCTCTGTTTCTCTAAGATATGAAATTTTTATTGCCTCACTTGTAATAAGTATAGATTTGTTATATCTTACCTTTAAGATTTATTTTCTAGCTTTGCATAAAACTAAACTCTGAATTCATTTTTTTTAAATCTATCATTATCCCAAGCACATGGCACAGACTTGTATTTATGTTACAATGAAACCCCATATTTTTCAGTCTGCATTTGAAAGTAGTTAACATTTTTCTATCCCAATCAATCTGTTTCTCGGCAGTCAGTGCTGAAATAAGCCTTTTTGTAGTGTTTCAGGCATCTGCTTTGCCTTTTCTTAACCTTTCTCTCCTTGCTTACATGTATAAATGTCCATTTATAAGCTGTCAGCTGAAATAGATGCCAAATTTATTCCAATTGCATAAATTCACAACATAAGCTGGAAAAAGTACATCACTATGTGCCTGAAGAACTCAGAGTCTCTCTTAAAACGTCTGACAGAATCCACCAAAATTGTACTGGAAAGATTCAGTACTTTACTTCCACGGGTGTGCAGTGAGGCTTTCGCTCTTGCTGTGGGCACTTGATTTCTGATATAACTGTTGAGGTATGGCTTGCAAGGGCAAAGAGTTCAAGGTCATTTATATTCTAGTCTCACAGTGAGCAAGCAATTGATACCATATCTGCTAAGCAAAAGTAAGGATCAGGGAACCTTGAAATAGGAGGCAGTAGTGCTTCAGACCACATTAAAACCAAATAAACAAGCAATGAAAACATTAAATAATAATAGTAACAGTAGTAGTGGTAATAATAATAAATAATAATAATAATAATAATAATAATAATAATAATAAAAGCATTGGGAGCAAAAGGAATGGGAAGTTTTGACAACCTGTTTCTGAAAGTTTTGAGGGCTTACAAGGTTGGCACTGTCCCACTGTTTTGGATGTCTGGTCAAGCCCTGGTTCAAAAACCAGTAAGCAGTAACACACAGATTGATTTTGGTTGTTAATGTACAGACACCAACTGAGATGGGATATTGGCTGCAATATCTGACATATTACGACAGGTGAAACACATTTAAAACATTTTGTTTGGTTTTTGGAAGAAGGAAGAAGACAACAGCATCAAATGACAGAGAATCTGAACATCAAAGAAAAGGAAAAAATGGTTTTTTTCCTTTGGACGGTATGATATTTATTTTTTCACAAGTTAAAAGACTCGTGTATTCGCCAATGTTTTTTATCACAAGAGCAGAAGGTAAGAGCAGTAATTTTGGATGACTTGTCCAATGAGGTCACTAAAAATTCTTATCTTACAGAATTTTAAATATTTTTCTTAATAAAGAAGAAATTTATAATTGGATATTGAATAACACTAGCATTTTCAAATGTTGCTGATTGAGAAATTGCTGCTTTTTGTTTGCCAGTTCAAGTATCCCTCTGGAAACAGAGCTGCAATATTTGAATTGTAATTCTAGTTGGCAGCAAAAACTAGTCACCATGTCAGAACTGTTCTGACACAGTAAATGACTGAAGTAATGACAGGAGGAAATCTGTAGGGAAGTAACTTTATTTTTTTCAGAAATGTTGGCTGAGCTTGCATCAGTGGGGTCCCATGGGCTCCCATGACCACCATCTCCATCCTTAAATAAGTAACAAGCTACCTCCAGTGACAAACACTTACCCATCACTGCTGCATCACTTCTGGACCACTGATGTACGAGCTGCTTCTGCCTCCAGTGAAAGTTCAAAATTTGTCAGCTCAAGACTCTGTCCTTTGCTAATGGATTACTTTTGAAATGTCTGCTCTAAGCAGAAGGTTTTATTTATTTATTTACTTTTTCTAAAAACATGTACAGGCAACCCCCACTGTTTGGGCTTTGGCTTCTCATAGGAGACTCACCAGTTCTATAGATCTTGATCATTGTTTTCCAATCCTCCACAGCAAAAGGGGATGAGGGGGACAGTGCCTGCATGGCCAAGTTCTTTTTACCCCCTCACAGACCCTCTAAGGCATGTCAAAAGCAACACAGCAGACTTGCAAAGAAGATACTAAAGACACAGACTAAGGCATCCACTGGATGAGACATCATTGCCCTACTACAGCTATCGTAAGGCCTGGACCCAAGGGAATATTTCATCCTAGTTTTCATCCCTGAGCAATAGAATAAACAGTCCTTATTCCCTCCACAAAGGTGCTGTGAAGAGCTTGAGGCATTCAGGTATGATTGTACTGTAAGTCACAGTGTATATGACTTATACACTTATTCATGAAAGACTTTGAAATCCTTTTGAGAAATGCAGTGAGGATTTAGAAAAAGAGAAATATACCTAGTTAGTAAGATTCTGGGTGTAAGTTGGTGCTCCCTTTGTTACCTGCAGCAGGCAGGTGAAGAAAAGGGCCTCTAAGGTAAACCTGCTCCCTGATGGATAGGGAAATATGCATAGCTGGAGTATCTAACCTATTTAATCTTAGGGCTTGAGAAAGAACATGAATCTGTGAAGTGTAGGGTTGGATAGGAAGGGGGACAAGCAGGGTAGGATTTATGGGTCACAGAAATTTCTGTTGCAATGCTATCCTCATCAAAGACAACACAATGGTAAATGATATAGATGAACAATTCCCTAAGCTCTTACAGGGCTTTACAAACTTCCACCAAACAAACTTTTCACAAGTGAACCACTTACTTCATTTAAATATGCAGCCTGTATAATCAGAGTCTTTGAAGTAGGGAGACAGATGATCAGGATTTGCCTTTTGATCTTTCCAAATTGTTTTAGCAAGTAACAACTATGCCTGAAGTCTTTTCTGGGAAACTTTATTAGCAACGATGTTTACAACAATCTTAGAGACCAAGGTTCTCATAGTATTGCTGTTAAATAATCCTCCAAAAACTGAAATCTTACAAAGTAAACTTAGGGTCTACAAATAACAATCATGAACTTTATGTAAATTCAATTAAAATCCCTAATCAAATCAGCTACAATTCTATTAAATGCTCTGTACATATTTACATTAAAAATAAAATAGAAAAAAAAAAGTGCTTTCACAGGATCTGTTGGATTAATGCAGCTCTCAGTCTTGTTCTCCATTCATCTACTTGTATCCAAACCGAGTCAATGGCTCTGGCATGAGAACCTCTAGAGCAGAACAGATCAGGCTCTGGAGCAAACAAAAAAGGACCTGACTTTATCAGTAAACCAGAAACCCCTTCACATTTACAAAAAGCAGCCCAAGTTGCCTAGTTAAAAGCTACAGCTGTCCCACTGATTAACATGAGAAAAATAATAATTTTTGTCAAAGGCAACTTAAAGAGGCTTCCTTTCCTTGGTGTCTGTTATAAAGGACTGTGCTCACTTTACACAATCTATGCATCTCCTGAAATTCACAGAAACATTCACAGCCACTGTTTCTATACAGTGCATACACAGAAAGACACTGTAGTTTTAACACAAACAAAAGGAACATGAATTTTTTTACCTTGTGTTTTCTGTCCTCAAGACAAGGAAAACAAAATTGCTTCAGACAATTTTCCTAGCCCACGCTTATACAATGAAAAAAGGGAAGATAGCCTGCTTGTGAAAACACGGTTATCATCCACATTTTGAAGAAGTCCTAAAATTCATTAACTGCAGTCACTGGAATGCAGAAATTGTTTTAGAAGTTCATTTTTTTCAGGCAATTTCTGGGTCAAAGAAGAAAAAAGAACAGTTCTGGGTTCCTCCCCCCAAAGACCCTATCTGATAAATTCAATCTATTTTTATGAAAAAGTTTATGAATAAGTTTACAGTCTTCTTACAGCCGAAAAGTGAAATGTTGTATAGGACAAATTAAAGTAATGTTAAACTATGAGCTGAGAATTCCACTGGGGTACTTTGGTGATATCAGATATGCTGAGAGGCATTTGCTAAGAAACCATACACCTGAAAATGAAGTCACTGCACTTTCTAATTGTTAAATACATAAAACTGGTCACAGAAGGAAAAATATAATAATGGTATACACAGTTACATTTAACCCTCACCACCACACCATTTCGACCTCTAGAAGCAGATGAGTGATTTTACAAAAGCACTTGGAATACAAAAGACTTAAGGACAGGGGAGTTGCTGCTGCTTTTCAAGCTTGCTACTAGTGAGAAGCATTTCAGCTTTTTATTTACAGACTGAAGCAGTAAGAAGTTACAATCACTTCTCAAAAGTCAAATGGCAGCAGCATTCAGCAGAGAGCAGTTCTTTGCCTTCATCTCCTTGTTTTTATCTCCTCCTTTATGTTTTAATGGTTTATTATCACTCTCTAAATTACAGAATGTGTTTGTTTTTTTCTTTTCTCTCATCCTCTGAAATGGATTTAAAGCACCAATCCATTAAGAAAAGGCAATCACAGAGATTGGGAGAAGTGAGGTAGTGCTGTGGGTTCAGGTTTTAAACTCCCCTCCACATTTAAGTGCATCTCTCATTGCATGTGTACAAAAATGTGCGTATTAAAATACAAACTGATTAGCTCAGAAGTGAAACTTTGGGTAGACATTTGGGTAGTCTGAATTTTTCAGCTTCATTTGTGTCTACTTTGGCACCCACAACAAAGTGCTTTTGTGGATGCCCATCACACACCTACAGAAACACGCTTCAGACAATTGCCAAATTAGTTGCTTGGCATAGCGTGGACGTTGGGCAAAAGTTTTCTTTCATGAATCCCTTTGAATTCTTTGGGCCAGACTCATGCATCCATGCTCACAAACCTGCCCAGTATCTTAACACGTAATTCTATATTACACCAAAAAAGATGCATAAATGACTCGCCAAAAAGGATCTGAAGCAGGAAGAAAATGCACAGTTAAGGAAAATAAGGATTGTATCTGTTTCAGTTATCAGAAAAGAAAGATAAAAAATGAATACCCAATATGTATGAAGGGACCGTTTTAACTGAGAACTGAGGATAATGGGAATGAATGGCTTGAAGCAGGCAAATTTAAAGCAAAAACAATGCACCAACAGCTACAGTGAAGCTGGTAACCAGTGGGAAAAACTACCAACAGATTTTCATTTCTGGTGCCACTTAGCTTTTATAGAAGAAACATCTATCTAATACAAGCCACAGACACCAAAAATTCAAGGAAACTGTGTGACTTCAAACTGTACACCACCTTTGAACTACACTTCGGGGACAAATTCTGTCCTCCTTTTAATAAAAACCATTTTCAATGAACCTATCTGGAACAGCACCTGTAAAGAGTTTCTAATACACTATTTCACAGTTATGGTCATACTGGTATCTTCTCGACAAATTAATCCATTAGACAGCAGCCTCATAGAGCAAGAAGCCAAGAAAGAAATGAAACTTGTAACTGTAAACTCAGTACATTCTCTGCAAAAACAATAGCCATTCTCTTGCTTCATAATTATCTTTTTCTTCAAGTTTTATGACACTGATTTAAAAACAAAAACCCTCATGTTTCCACACACACCTGTGTCACATTCCAGTGGATTCCAGATGCGGAATCCACTGTTTAAAGCAAAACTTATCTCTTTTGCTTAAAGTACTGTACCATTTTCTGTAAAAGGACCTGTAGTTTACAGGTCTGATTTAGCAGAATCAAGCAGTAAATTTAGCTGCAAAACTTAAGTTACATACATGCTTAAGTGCTCAGCTGAATTAGTTTCTCATGACTTTCCTCCTCCACAGCAGAATTCATGCAATAACTTTGTTGGTCACTGACAAAACAGCATTTAGACATAGGAGACAACTGCTAAACAGTTTTTCCTCCTATAAGATTTTGAAATTAATACTTTATTACTTCATACAACACAGTAAAAATAATAAAAATAATCCAACAACTTTTCATAAAAATTAAAAAGATTTAAAACTAAATCTTATCAAAAAGTCAAACTTAAAACCAAACGAAAGAAACACTATATGTGCACACACTTTTTAAAGAAGAGATTACAATTTTCTTTTTGATATCA
Source organism: Manacus vitellinus (assembly GCF_001715985.3). Taxonomy (NCBI): domain Eukaryota; kingdom Metazoa; phylum Chordata; class Aves; order Passeriformes; family Pipridae; genus Manacus; species Manacus vitellinus. The sequence goes on from NW_021940478.1 coordinate 4,690,710, forward strand.
ACAGGCACTCTTCATTCACCATCTGCAAGAAAGTAGGTTAGGTCTCCATAGGCCACAGTCAGAGTTATTAAGTAAGTAAATATGCCACTGCTGCTGTGCCCTCCTTTTATTTCCTTGCTTCTTCAGTCTCCTCTGGTTCTCTCTCTTGATGCTCTCTTTCCCACCTCAATTCTTTCAACTCTTGTCTGTACTTCCGTTCAATGAACCGTTTCTGATGGGCCATCTGGGGAAAGTTATCTGATACAAGGAGAAATATTTTACATTAATAAACAAACTGGTAACACAGAAAGTCTCAGCTCTTTTTCTTTTTTAACTTTGATGAGATTAGAGGCAAGGGAGAATAATGTTATTACCATTTTCACTCATTTATTTCTAATAATACATAGTAAACCAAGACTGTGTCATAGGACTTTGGTTTCTTTATGATTTCTTTACATCTGTTTCCCCTGCTACAAAGCACTGCCAAATCTAATACACTCACAAAAATAAAATATAAAATTCTGGTATAGCAACATAGCCAGGTATTACCTGGATTTTACATTCTGTTCCCTTAGCAACAGGTGGTCAATACTGAAAAACAAATGTGAAACTACTGTCAATGCTGACAGGGTTTTTTGTCTTGTTCTCTCTCCAAAAAGTATGAGCCACCAGTTCCAAGCATTGTACAGATGTTTCCATTATTTTTATTATTATTTTAGACCACACAGAATCGACTTGATGCCCCATATTGTGGCAGCGATCCTAATGGGAAAGTAATAGTGTAGCAAGATGGAATGCAGTAAAATCTGTTCCTGAAAAAGTTAATATTTGGCTGTGTGCCAGAAGACAGCCTTAGCGTAACTGAAGAGCAGGGATGAGTGAAGACTGGCTAGAACAGACTGGACAAGGCTGAGGTGATAGAGGAATAGTTGGAGAGGTGTATGCTTCTGCTTTCAGGCATTTGTCTATTGGCTGCTATGTATGTACATGTTAGAACCGGGACTGTAAAAACAGCTTATGTAATTGAACAGAATTGCTCTAAATTTAGTGCACTGCTCACAGAATATGATATTTTCTGCATGACCAGGGTGCTGACATTCATATGTGTCTGTGCTGCAGAGACCTGCACCCTCCAGCAAGTCAGAAAGCAAAGAGGTGACACAGGACGTGACAGGCTGCAGTAGCTGGTAAATCCTGCTGGGATTACACAGAGTTCTGGGATCAGCACTGGCTACCTATCTGTGTCTGAGATGAATGTAAAAGGTTACTACACTGACCTTTAAAGCCATAAACAAATTTGGTAGATGCACTGGCAAAGGACTGCTCTCTCTCTCTAGCTGGCTACTGAGAAAGAATTCAGTTGAGGCTCCTCAGGGAAGAGTACCTTGGCACCAAGTTTTTTACTCCTTTTTTTGGGTCCCAGGCAGCACAGATTTGTTCAGGTGGAGAATATGGTGCAGAAGCCATATAAACTGCAGAAGTTTGCTGTAGAGCAGAATAACTTTCTACTGCTTTGTTTTATTGGTCAGTGAAATTTGTGCCTTTTATTATATATACTACAGGAATAAAAGGTTTATTTATCAGTTATTTACAACTTGGGCTTAGGAGGGTATATTTATTTAAACCAGAAAGCAATCTAAATAAAATTGTTTTTCAATTGCTGTTGCTTTAAAAATACTAGTGCTTTGTTTAATGGAGTTCTGGGATATTTTGTTGCTCATGTGCACCACAAAATGAAAATCAGATTTCCATCACTGTGCCTGTAACATGATTCTTGAAGAACTCAGCTCGGTAGCAACCTGTTTGTTCTAATCTGTTTAGGATGGTAAGAAGGAAATTCATGTAATAAATTCATCATAGCTATCATATATAAAAAAAGGTATATGAAAACTGCTTGAAGTTAACTACTTATGCATTAAAAAACATGACAAACAAACCAAATCAAACAAAAAAAAACTCCATTCCACAAACATATACAAAACAGAACAGGTGCCCTTAAAGGTTGTATAACCTCCACCCCTAAAGACAGTCAAAACTTGACTGGCAAGGCACTGAAAAACTAACTTGAAAGCTGGTTCTGTTTTGAGGGGTAGCTGGAGCACAGACCTCTAGAGATTTATGGCATTTAAACAAACACATATGTCAGAAGAGAGCTGTGAAGTCCTTGGACTGATAGGCCATGAAGCTCACAGGTCTCTGAGTGGTGATACTGTCAAAAGAAAATGCACTCAAAGAAAACTCCAGTAACATTTTGCAAATATTCAGCAGAGAAGGGAAGTTATATTTTTCTATTTGTCAAATTTACTGATGGTGAGAAGTATATGCCTAGCAGATGTATATAAAAACATTTCTAAATTACACAGATTCATTGTTTTCTGAAATTCTTAAGCCCTTGAATTTCCAGATCCAGAAATAACAGATTAAAAGCCTCTGGCATCTGAGGAACTGCATGTCTTTCCTTTGAATCAAATGCAAAAAATGGCCCCTCCATGTTCTTCTCAATAGAGAGCTTCTGCTGCACAAAATGCTTGTAATCTATTTGCTTACAGCACATCCACACCTGGCACTTTAACCCAACTGACCAAAGTTAATTCATATAAGAAGCTTGCATACATTCATATCTGAGACTCCATTTCAATGAAGGACTGCTCCCATGCTGGCTATCTAGCACAGAATTTAGAGAGATGTATACACAGATCCCTGGATCTTTGGCTGATATTACCCCTTCTTCATGGATAAATATCAATTTAAATTGGTTGAGAATCTGCCTGTTAGATTTTAACCTAGTCAACTGATAATCTGAGATCAAATTTTATTTTCTAAAGTATTATTTTCCTCGTCCCCTAAATTAAAGGGTGAGACAACCACAGTGTCTGGGACTATGCAGTCTTTTTCCACTGCATACTTAAGCACAGAAAATCTCTATGAATCTTCACTGCACAGGGTTCCCTCAAAGTTGCATCCTCTAGAGCTGATCAGCTCTCTTTTATCTTCTGTAGCTGAGCAATTCTCTTTAACAAGTACCTGTTGGTATCGTATTAACTTCAACTGTTACAAATCTGTCTTGAAAGTACTAAAAGGGAAACCTGGTGCTTAGAAGCTGTCAGCATTTAGCATGTGTTCTGTTCAAAACTTATCCCCCACAAAACCTGCACCTTGCCTCACTAAAGAATGACAAAGTAAATTATAAATTATTTTCTTTGCTACCCAAATATCTTACATTTTTCAAGTGCATCCATTGCAGCTCCCATTTCTGCTTGCTGAATACTGTGAAAACCAAACAAAAACATGTTAAGATCTAAGTTGTATAGAATTAAGTTTCTGACAAGGTGGAACACTAGCTACTTGTGTAATGAAACTGTGGATAACCAGTTATTTCCACAGTGTATGATATATCAGCCTTTCCATAAATATGTGAGAAATAGTACTACAATGCAGTTAGAATATTTTTTAAACTTAGATCAATAACACTAACAAAATATTCTAGTCCATTCTTCACTAAAGCATTTACTTTTATAATTGAGAGAAAAAAAAGGAACAAAATCACAGATGTGTGAATGCTAAAAAGCCAGTGATATTTTTATAACAACTACCACTAGATTTGGTAGCAGAAAATAACGTGAGGTCTTTGAGGTTCATGGTCTTTGCACACTTAGAACCATTCCAAAATGCCTAGAAGTAATAACATAAGAAAAAAAAAATCCATGATAGTGTTGCACTTAAATTGCCAGCATAAGCTGCACAGTAATCCAGTAGCAAATCCAAAGGTAGCCACTGTTTCCTGGAAGCTGCTCTGCAATTTCTAGTCTGAGAGCCATAAATCGGTTAGCATTGCTAGCCACCTTGAAGGCAAGTTCACAAAAAAAAAAAAAAAGCAGCTTAAGACTCAAAATTATACAGACATTGAACCCTTCAGGTATTCCTGAAGCAGAATAGTTTGAAGAAGGCTCTACAGCTTTCCTTTTCTAAGGCAAACCACACACTTGTCATCTCCATGGCTAGTCATTTTGTATACCACCACGCTCTAATACCATGTGATTAATTTTTCACTATACCTTGGACCTTTACCACATCCTATTCTTTCCCCTTTGAAGTACACAGCTACTGTGTATGTCCTGGCATGAGAAGGTCCCACTGTCTGCAAAGTCCTGAAAGAAGAAATATTTTATTAAAGCAGGAAGTATCAAAAACCATAATCTGTTTGTGGCACATACATCACCAAACTTTCAGTCTGGTCAATATATATAGTTCAATCGTGCAAAACGTAGAGCAAGGGTTGAAGGATGCCTGTATAGACTACCAGAATGGTGTTTATATCAATCACATTTATTCCTCCCTGGAATAAGGAGCACCACATGAAAATTAAAACTTAATTTAACCTATAAGCAAAAATGCAAACTTATAACATGATATGTTTAAAAACAGTGAAAAGACTTGTAATAAAACAATAAATTATGTGTAGCTGTGCAACTGCAAATAAACACACCAATATGATTACGTGTGCACTAAAATTTTAGTTACTAAGAGTTTGGCAGTTAGCAAGGTTTTACAAGGCCTTTATGTTAGACATGGTAGCTCCCTACACACTGAATTATCACAGTTTAAAGAAATTTTCAGTCAGTTTTGAAAAGTTAGTCACAAAACAAACTTTCCATTTGAGCTAAAGTCTAGAACATGTATCAACAACCATCTAAAGAGGAAAAGATAATCCTCTAGACGTGCAATGAATTGCTTCTTTTGCAGTTTCTTCCTGCTGTCCAAAATCTCTCCCCACTTTCAGATCAAGTTCTTGCTACTACCTTGTTTCTCTTTAGATGGAGCACGAATTTCACAACAATTTTTAAAGTATCTAAATAAAGTACTCTATTTTCTGTGCACTGTGACAAGAGCAAATAAAACCCACCCTGAATTTAAAACCAGTAGTACTGACTACAGTGAAACAGATAAGAAGAAAAGGAATTTAACAAGATAACAGGAAGATAACAGTGTATTACTAGGTCTAAGCTGTACTATAAAAATCAATTTATCATCACAGCAAAACAAAACAAAGATTTGGTACTTGATACTAAGTGGTTTTTACAAAAACTGGGTGTTGTTTTTATTGTATTCATGTCCCTCACTCAAAGAACCCTCATAGAGAGACACTGAGGAGTCAGATCTGCAGGGCAGTGGTTGCAGTATTAAAGCAACAGCACTTCTGAAGTGCACTGTTTGTCACTATAACTGAACTGCTACATTTCACTGAAAACCTTACTTCAGTAAATGTGACAAATACACTTAGACTATCATTCTTCCTATCTTTTTAATATAATAATCACAACAACACAAACCTTGAACTTCATGGATAGCCTTTATCTCTTCTTTTGGGGGCTAACATTCTACATTAATTGAATGGATATGGATGCCATATACAGTTTTAGGTTTATTATTGTCTCTTTGAAGCAGCTATTACACTGTTTTACAACTGAGAGAATGGAGATCCATCCCATCCAGCTTCAGGCATCTAACTGAGATGCTCAAGTTAAAAGGTTCACTGCTCTGAGCTCTATCACTGAACAGGAGAACATATGTGGGATGAATTGCACACCAAAAACGTCCAAAACCTGTGTTGCCCTTCAGTGCCTGACTGTGGATTAGAAACTGTAGAAGGTAAAATGCTTACTAATTCTTCCTCGTAATGGCTTAAAACACCTAAAGCCTAGAAAACACTGGTTCAACAATTTCCATCTTCAGACAGAGACTAGAGGGCTTGGATAACTACAACAAAACCAAACTATGGGAAAAATGTAGGGTGACTGATCACATCTTCCTCCATATACAAGAAAGACTTATAATTAGCTGGTATCCATAAGATGCCTGCTCTTACTTGTAAAGAGGAATATCTGGCTCTTTTCCTTCTGTCCTGAGAGTCAAGCAGCACTGTTGAAGCTGAGATTTAGGATCATTCCAATCTTGATTTAAAATAAACTCCTGTAAGAAGTTCACAGAGATGTTTTATGATTGAGAGACCGTGGTAAGAGTCTCAGATGCAATAATGTGTTAAAATATAGTGGCAGAAAAGTAGGAATCTGACTGATCTTACCTTTAGCCGTGGAAAAAAGCATACATTCATGAAAGTGTGAACGTATTCCAAATCTTTATCAATGTACAGGGCAGCAATAAAGGCTGGTGGGGGAAAAAAGGTACTGTCACTCATCTAAGGAGAACATTAGTGGCTTGCACTTTCAGAAACAAGTATCTCTGAGTACTTTAAAGCCATATTTGATTATGTTTCACAGCAGTGATCCAATGAGGGTATTATCCTGCATACTCAGGAAAAAATCAAGTTGACCAAGAGATTAAGTGATTTACCCAAATCCACCCAGTCATTTCAAGTGCTAGAAACAACGCTCAGCTCCTAATCTCACATTTTAACCAGCAGACCATGGACACTTACAAATAAATCTCTATTGGGTACCATTAAAAAATCTAGATATAAATCACTCCTGTTTGTATGCTATTTTCATTTGCTTAGAGGATTTGGCAAAAGCCAAGTGGTCTGAATGCATCACAAAATATATCAAAATATACAAGATAGGGATTAACTTTCTTAGCAGAATATTTATCACTGTTTCCACTTTCTTTGGAAAGAAGGTAGCACAAACTTCAAAAATGGACTAAAAAGAATTTAATTTCCACATAGCCTTCCCTCTTGTGGAATGATTGTTTTAAAACTTCCCAAAATGCAGACAAATGAACCACAGCAATATTCACCTGCTGAACGAACTACTTTATCTTCCAACAGTGACAAGAACATATTAATTAAACACTGAAACTGCTAAATAGCTCAACTCAGACTACAAACATTAATTTTCAAGACATGCTTTTGACCTGGTCACCGTGACTCCTCAGTTTCTAAGTCTTCAACTTTCTATCTGCAATTATGCCTCTTTCTGCTTTCATACAGACTTGAAAAAACTATGCTAGTGTTCAAAAATCTGGCTTTCAGAGGTATAGGCATAATTCACATGAGAACGCGAACATACATTTTTAGAAGTGGTTTGGGTGATTTCTCATGGCTTTCTTAAGCCCCAAGGAAAAGGAAGTCACTAAGTTGTTATAACCAAATTAACTCACATTCCAAGAGATCAGCCAAAGTCTTAGTTCGAAGAGTTACAGGTCTTTTTGTCTTGTCATTAGTGATGGCAAATTCTTGCATACCCAGCTCTTCTGCCACCTTGGCCTGTGTCCTGTTGTTCACCAAAGAACTTCTCAACAGCTGAAACAGAAAGAAGTTTCATTCAATGGTAACAATTACAAATAGCAAACTATGAAAGGTAGGGAGAGCTGGGGAGAAAAAGTTACTTTTATCCTTACAGTCAGTCACTTTTCTCAGTTTATTGACATTTTGTTTCAGGACACCTCAAGTGATTTACACAAACGCACACACTGTCATTCTTTCTACTGCTGATTTTTCCTTCTTTTTCAATTCTTTTAACCAATCTTTATTTATTCTATGAACACATTACTTTTGGATGTATGTCTTGCATTTAAAATGCCTGCTTGTGAGTTTCTTTACAATTATATACCATCTCTTCAGGAGTCCTGTAGTTTTTCAGCTAACGTGCAGTTTTCTAGTTTAAGTAATACACAGTTATATACATTTTTTCACATAAAATGTAAGTAAACAATATTCTGGAGTCTATGGAGCAGCCCTGGTGTCCACCAAATAAGAAATAAAAGGCAGCAATTAAAACACATACACTGCAAGATAGTGCAGTGTTTCAGAATAAGCAGATGAGGAAGCCTCTCCATTCCTTTGGCCTGAGAAAAAGTACATACTTGGACAGCCTGCATGTACTATTTGCTCTACTAAAAGGCAGCACAGCTGAGCCAATGCATCCCTCACAAGGATCGCCTGTAACATTTTCAATGTATGAAAATGTCAGGGATGCCTAGTTCTCTAGCAGGGTGCCCCAAAATGCTTAACCTTGGCTCTAGGCAGATTGCTTAAACATAAAGCTCTGCCAAAGATATAATCCCATACAGTTTAAAAGAGTATTTTGGAATTTTAGGGGTTTATACAATTTTCTGAACCCCTGGCAAGGTGAGCTTTTTTCCGTTTGTTTGCTTCTTTGCTTTAAATGAAACAGCATTAATTTAAGAAGTTAGAGGTATTATAGGAGGGGGGGTGAGAAGTAAAGAACGTCTTTCTTTTCCACTGTTTATGTGTAATCTAGAGTTGAGACTCTGCATACACATTTTTTCTCTCTTTGTCTTCCATATCACATTTGCTCATCTTATTAGATTCAACTTATATTCTACCTGGCTCCAGCCTGTCGACTGAGCTTATGAAAAATCAAGATTTATTTGCTGTACTTGATACTTCATCTCTCACAACAGATAAATAAAGAACAGTATGTTCATAATTTGTTTGGCAATGATGTATGAAGCAGATACCCACAACTTGACCTTCATAAACTATGTAGACCATAGATAGGATTATCACCTGCCTTCCTAACCTCTGCTTAAACTTGTTTTCTACTTGTTTTTTTCCAAAATTCCCAAGCACCATATGTAACCCACGAGACAGAAGTGCAGTGTCCCATGACAAAAATCTGTTTCTTGTAACAGGATTTCTTTTGTTGCGTTTACAGAGTATTTATTTTGATGGGATCCATAATCATGATTAGTAGTATCATAAAACAAAGAGCAACATATACACTACATAGTGAATTAGAGATGGAAAAAAACACCCAGTTATCCTTTTAGCACTGTGGTTATTAACTTGCTCTGTATTAGCATTTGCCTCCTCTACAAGTGTGATCTAGCAAAAAACTCGATTCCCCTTAATGATATGGAAAAGACATAGTACCTGTGCCTTTTTTAGAGCTAGTCTCCACTCTGGCAACAAACAGCCTGCATCACTGCAGATGCTGTAACATGTGACAGATGCTCAGTTGGAGCTTAACTGTAATTACAAAGCAATTTTTAAAAAACTTTTTAATTCTTTCATCTTCAAATAGCATACTACTACCTGTGACTGTACCAGAAGAACCCATAAGCCAGTAGTGGAGAAGCTGTATCTTCCAACATTCAATAAAATGTTAACTTCTTTTTGGCACATTATTTGGCTATCTCAAAGTATGTAGATAAGACTATGTTCTCCTTTCTTTTTTTTTAAATATAGTTAATTTACAGACATGTCTCCACAAGCAATCACTCCAATCTGGGAAGCCACTGCATTGCCAGTCGAGTGGAATCCTTGGCCAAAATCACCCTCAATGCACCAGACACCAATCAGCTGATGTTTCATTATTCTCTCAAATTTAAGTATGGTCCCAGATGACAGGAGAAAGAGCTCAGTGTTTTCTGTTTCTCTTCAGATTCCACATTATCAGTCTCCTTTCTCACGTCTCCTTTCATTTGCCCTCAAAATTAAAAACATTTTAAGATAATTTTCTTTTTCTCTGCATGCGCATTCTCAGATTTCAAATTTTATTCTAGGCATTGTCTGCTTCAGCATCCATTTCACTCCAACTTTGTAGTTTCACCTACAAACTTGAACTGTGCAACTTGTCCTTACTTGCCAACTCACTAATCATTAAATTAAGCAACACACAGATGTTCTGATCATTGTTCTGAGTATTTATACCCATTAATAGCAACATTTCATATCCTTCTGTCCAAATAGTTCTTGCAAGATTTATCTTACTATAACACCACTAATGCCTACATTCTTTAAAGTCATGTATAAAACAAAAAAATCCCACCAGGCTTTATATCCACTGTCTCCTGAATCCATACATATGCAACTGAAACTTATGAAGTAGTGAAGAAAAACTGAAGTTACTTTTAGTCAGAGCACATATTTTCTTTCTTGTAAACAGCTTTAGCCCCAAAGACCCAAGAATCATATTCTTGATAACACATTGCCTGCTAGAGACCTAGTATTGCCATCTCTCTGTTGATCTGAGGAAACCACTCTAAAATTAGGTTACTTCCTAATTTTAAGTAGAAAACTTGACTCACACTCCTGATACATGTATTCCTTTTTTTGTTCTAATTAAGACTTTTAAGCTAAGAAAAAAGTTAGTAAGTCCAAGAAAATTTCTTACTTGCAAACAAAGCCACCTGTTCAGCTGCAGTACTAAATGAATCAATCAGGAAAAAAACTACATATACTATTACGCTATGTTTAAAGTCCTGTAAATTGTTGAAACATCCCCAAACTGAGTTTTCAGAGCCCAGATAAGAGAGGTTAAAAGACTACAGCAATCAACAACAGGTGAGTATAGCAATAGAAACATTAAATTCAAAAGCTACCACAGGAGCTCCAGATTGAAGACAACAGGAAAACCAGACTAAAATAGATCGTATAAACTTTTTATCAGGAAGTATAACCCTGTCGGGCTGCAAGTTAAACAGACCAGAAGTTATGAATAAAAAAAAGGCACGTGATTCACCTATTTAAATAAATGGTTTAAGACACCCATCTTTAAACAAGAACAATGTCCCAATTTCATCGCCGACATCATTAAAATTATTGATCCGTTTCACAGACTGAACAGAAATTATTGAAATTATTGCACTGGGCTCATAAATCACCATTTCTTATTCACTGCAGTGCTCATGACTTAAAATTAACAAAGCCTTATTAAGAGCAGCGGTTGCTGAGGCTTCTTTTATTAATCAAACTCAGAATAATTCACTAGTTGTTCCCATAATTTCAGTCTCCATCCCACTCTTGCTCTTATGGAGAGCATGATTGATGGCCATCTCACCGTTAAGTGCCCTTCATGATGATCGGGGAAATGTATGAATAAATACTCGGTGGCTACCAACTGCATTATGGAGTCACCCAGGAATTCCATCCTCTGGTTGTGGCCTCTGAAAAATGAGACATCAATGCAGCAAAATCAATAAGCACTCGGGGAGAAAAAAACCAAAACCAGCATGCACACACAAATTAAAATAAAGAGTCATCTGAAAGTGAGCCTTGCTCATTTCTGAACACATTTAAGACAATTTTCCAGTGTTAATCAGGTGAGATGAAAACAGTTCATTACTGCTGTAACACCAACTTTCAGGCAAAAAGCAGATGAGGATAGATACATACAAACACAATCATTAGATCACAGATCTGGGACTAATTCAAGGAGAAGAGCAGTTGACATCAAATTTTTAACAGGATAAGGTCTCTATCTGAAACTTCTGGTAAGAAAGTGAACTAATGAATGCAACAACTTCAACAAAGGTCTGTCCATTCACAAGAAAGAAAAGGATCGGAGTTTCAACTCACACGAAATCCTGGAGTGGGCAACCACTGATATGAAGTTTAACAAGGGCAAGTGCTAGATTCTGCACTTGGGACAGGGCAAGCCTGGTTGTGTGTATAGACTAGGGAATGAGGCTGGAGAGCAGCCTGGTCAATGGTAAGCTGAATATGAGTCAGCAGTGCCCTGGCAGGCAGGAGGGTATCAGGCTGTGCCCTCTGTGTCCCGGGGGCATCAGGCAAAGCATTGCCAGCCGGTCAAGGGAGGTGATTCTCCTGCTCTGCTCTGCACTGGGGCCGCCTCACCTTGATTATTGTGTGCAGTTTTTTGCACAAAACAATATTGTGTGAAGGGTCTGGAGGGGAAGCTGTAGGAGGGGTGGCTGAGGTTACTTGGTCTGTTCAGCCTGGAGAGGAGGAGACTGAGAGAAGACCTCGTTCTGGTCCACAATATCCTCATGAGGGGAAGCAGATGGGCAGGTACTGACCTCTTCACTCTAGTGACCAGTGACAGGACTCAAGGAAACAGCATGAAGCTGAGTCAGAGGAAATTTAGTTTGGATCAGGAAAAGGTTTTTCACTCAGAGGGTGCTTGAGCACTGGAAAAAGATCCCCAGGGAAGTGGTCACAGCACCAACCCTGTCTGAGTTTAAAAAGCATTTGAACGATGTTCTCAGGTACATGGTGTGATTTTTGGGATGTCCTGTGCAGAGCTAGGAGTTGGACTCGATGATCCTAATGGGTCCCTTTCAACTCAACATATCCTATGATTCTATGATACTGTTTCCTTGAAACAGTATCTTTGCTTATAACAGAAGAGGGTTGCACTCGGACCAAAAAGCATGATTTTACTTCCTTCCTCTGTCCAAATGTACCTCCAGGTATGTTTTGTTACTGCCTCAGGAGTGATGTGCAAATATCAGTGATGCAGAAAACTCAAGATAAACACCAGGATAGGTCTCCAACATCTTCTATAGTCTTTCCTAAGGTATCCACTACTGACTATTGTCAGAGATGGAATACTGAGCCAGGGAGGCTTGTGAACATAGCTGCTCTATTCGCTTCCAGAAAACAGATATAACATAGTTTGTTTACAAATAAGGAATCTGGGATATATAATGGAAGGGACAACAACAACAGAGTTATGTAAGGACTCTTGCTATGTACTCACAGAGTCAGATGGTTAAAGCCTACTGTCCTCAGAGTGAACGCACGTGCTAGAAGCCGAACGTGAGTGAAGATGACTCCAATTGCCTCTTCAAACTCCGTAAGCTTTTGAAGAACTGGAGAGGTCTCAATGAGTTGCCTGTCAGTATTGGACTCCTGCAGCTGCAAGAAAAATGAAGTGAGAGTAATGATAAACTGACACTGTTGCAGAACTTTTCAGAGAAAAGCAAGCCTTCTGTAAATCAAGGGCAAAGAATACAATGGACAAGTTGTTCCATGGACAGCTGAACCAAGAAAACCAGGCTTCCTCTGCTTTTTGGTCTTGGGTAACTACCACGCAAAGAAGACGTGAGCTCAGATGTATGCTTTTTTAACAGTTGAGGTATTTAAACACATCACTTACATGTCTCTATGTGTGGATAGCATGGAATACTTAGTTTCACAAAACATGTACAATTGTACACGTCTGCATTTTACAGTATTATCATATTATTTGTAACTGAGCAAAAGATTCAAAAATTATTAGAATAGGGCTGGCAGACTGACAGCTTGTCAAGAGAGACAAAACCCAAATCAATTTCTCCCACTTTCCTTTAGTATAAAAAATCAAGAATAAATACTTTGTATATGAAATTCAAAAGGGCACAATAACACAACAAAATTAAAATTATTGCTTTGGGTCAGTATCTTTTGTTATCACTTTCTTGTCTGATGTCCTTGAGATGTGGTGACAGGTTTAAATGCCTTTGGGGAGCTGGGAAAGGGCTTAAGCATTTCCTCCAGCCACTCTGGGCATCTCTTTTGTATAGTAATGCCTTACAGGAGGAATCATCCAGAAGAGGATGCCAAAAGCGGTATTCACATCATTTTTGGTTTGTTGTCTGTCCATATTCTATTAATTGATTACATTCAAAATTGTCTTTGTTCTTAAACAGTAGTGAGCTTTTGGCTCACATTTTCATAGAACTACATATCCTTGCACAAAAATCTCACACTTGGGTGATAACGGTCAGTTCAGACTATTGCATGTGGAACTGAGACTGCTTTTTTCTTCCTCAGGTACAGCCCTTTCTAGTTACCTACACAGAATTCTGTCTGCTCTTTTAACTCCACAGTTAGTCACTCTTGCGTTCTCACAACTGGACTGAAATTCTTCAGTATGCTGTTGTCCCTGCTACCCTGAAGAATTTGGTATTGTTAATGAACTGCCACCTCACTGCTCATCCTCTTCCCTAAGCTGCTGATGTGAACAGCCTGTACTCCAGCAAAGATCTCTACAGAAATCTGCCAGTGATCACCATCTCTTGTAAAATGCAATCATTTCCTTTCTGTTCTCCATTTCTTATGTTTCAGCCATTCCTTTAAATCTTGTAAGGACTGACGGTATTCACTGGGGCTGCATTTTTATTGCTTTAAAAAAAAAACCCAACATTTTTAAAAGCCTTTCCTGAGTGTCTTTCTAACAGCTTCTCAGTAAATCCAGCAGACAGTATCATCTGTATTATTACATGCTGTTTTGTCTCCTATTCATCTGGAGGTAGGACTTGTCTTCACATGTCTTTAGAAAGAGTCCATAAATATCCATGTGACCACTAATTATTTTCTCATTACCATTTCTACAGACCTGGCTACTGCCAAATAACAGGGTTACAGATCTTCAGTTGTCTGCATCTTACCCAGAGCTTTTTTTTTTTTTAACTGGGATCTCATTTGGTGTACTTTTAAAATGCAATTTTTCAGGCTAGCTGTGCCCAAAGGCCAACCTGAGCAGTCTGTGTTTAACCTACTGGCAAAACCACCTAGGATGTTTTCTGGGACGTGGAAGAAAATTTTCATCACACAACTTAAGGTAGTAGCAAGAAATTACAAGCTTCACACACTCACTCTCTCCAATCTCTAAGTCTTTGTGAAAGCAGAGACTAAAAGGTTAAAATAAAGTAAGAGAAAAGAAAGAAATTCACAGTAAGAAAAATCTTCTTGGGAATTTGTGCCACCGTGCAGGATAGCTGGTGGAGTCTCAAAAGTTTATCTTCCCATTAAGAGTTTTTTCTATTTACACTTAGAAAGAGATGGTTGTAAAAAACACATTTGTTGCTGGTTTGTTGCTGAAGACTTTGGCTATTCTTGCAGCACTCCTGCACACTCCTGTTTCCAGTGAAGACAAGGAGCTACAGTGCAAAGAGGTTCTGAGACTTGATCTAGGTCTGCCCCAAAACTGAGTCATGGAAAAAGGACTAGGAAACCATTGTCCCAACTTCCAGCCTCATAAACTGACAACTTGTGAAGTTGTATCCTTCAATATATGGAGAATAAGTTAGCCTTCAGACACCTTCACAATTTTAGTGCTTATTTGGTATTAAAGTTACTGGCATCACCGAAACAACCCTAATATCACTGCACACACACAAACACACACATATACATCAAAAACAGAATCAAATTAAAACTCTTATTCCACTCAACTAATGTGCCTTGCTACTATTAAGGTTTCAGTCCTAACTTCAGGTTAAGAAAATATGTACACAGTGTTTGCACCCTTTTTCCCCAACTTTGAGAAGACGAACAAGAAGCTGTCAAAATGTTATCTCTCACTGGATTTATTTTATAGGCACAGTTATATAACAAATGTGAGTCAAGGAAAAGCAAATGGTTAATCCTCAGAGAGACAGAGACTAATTTATTAAAAAAACCCACAAAACCCCCATATCTCAAACCAAACACAAAGGCAAACATATATATATATTCCTTTGGCTACTTTTTAGCACAATTTCTGAGACGCCATCACAATGGAAACCTACAGAAAAGCATCCCTAAAAATAAAAGAGAGCTATGAAATTTATTATAGAAAGGGATACACTTACTTGAAGTGGGTGTAGTGGATAATTAAGCCATACATCCCGCAGGTCCTGCAAACATTGAAAGATGTCTTTAATGCTCAAGGGAGTCATTTAACAAATTCCACAGTACTAAATAAAATGTCATTACTTGAAATACTGAACTATTTCAGATGCTGACTCTGCTTATTGCAAATTCAATAGTGCTGGCAAACTAATTTTTAAAATCATGTATTTGCTGTTCAAACTGCCTGTAGTTCTCCCAATTAGCTTGTGACAAAGAGGTGGAAAAATCCTTGAAACATATAAAACATGGTTAAAAGAAGAAAAAGATTTGTTTAAGCCTCAGGACTAACTTTATTTGCAAGTACTCCTCAGTATCAAGTTTGATTTCAACAAGGGCAAGGACTGAAAAAGAAAACCACTTATTTTCTATTTCTTATAGGTTTCCTTCACTACAGCCACTGAGCAGGAAATAAACACTGAGTTACAATAAGCTTCAAAATACTTCTATTTCTAATAAGCTTTGTCGTTTCAGACTCAGAGGAAGGAGAATTCTGTACAGTTCATCTGCTCACTGCTGCCACACGTTGTCCTCAGCAGTATGTATTTTCCTTCACCATTATATGGTATATATTTGCACTAAAAATCATCTAAGATACAGTATGCAAGAACAGATCAGACTTGAATTATGCAATTGGGTAGATGCTGGATGAAATGCCCTCTTTTTTTTTTCCCCAAGCTTTTACGGGTGGGATGATGCAACCGATGAAACAGGAATAGCTGCTCTACATGTGCATCATTCCTCAAAGCCTGCCAGCTGGATCCACAGCACCTATTTCTGTTGTTAGAGCAGCCCTTTGAATTGAAGCCTGTAGGTTTCCCATGCCACTCACTCTTCCCTAATTCAGCCATTCAACTTGCAGCACACCAGAGGAAACACCATAATTTTTTTGCGCAAACCAGTAGAGCTTGCTGTCCTAAACACATTATATTTTATTCAATCTCCAGGAACTACGCACAACACATGTAGTATTCCTGTTCATTTGTGATCCTCAAGTAAAACAATGGACAAGAAAGCACGTCTTAAGTTATTTTTAAAATGGAAATCAAATCATATAAATACCTTTTCATCGAAGAGCAAACGTCCAAATAATTGCTTTGCCTCTTCTAGGCTCCCCTCTAGATAAACAGCTCCTACATGAGGGGACCAATATGCCAAAGGTCAATAATGCAATTAGTATTTAGAAAATTACTAAGCACAGGAAAGTCAAAGATCTTTGCCTTCTTCATCTCTAACACATTTATTTTTAAAAGCATGCTTTCTGTAGCAATACCTATTTTGGAGAAATTTAAAGCACGTTAAACACCAACATAAATCAATTGTCATAAAATGCACAGAAAAACCTGAAATAATTATATCAGTGATAGAAAATGATACATCCAAAGAGCAAAGTTTAAACAAACTAGCCCAGAAGCAATACATTTCTAAAAGTACTTTCCAGTAAACAGCTAACTGTACAATATATTCATATAGGGAAACCCATGAAATATGTTTCAATAGCTAGCAAATAATTGCATTTATTCTGTACTTCCAGCAACATTATATTCTGCATATAAATGATGTATCAGGAATATTACAAACCTCAAGGCCTTCTCAATATCACAATAAGACACTGTGATACAACAATACATTGGAAACTGCACCTTTGCATCTCTCACTTTTTGGAGAGTATGGTATTTATTTATTTATTTATTTTAAACTTCACATACAGCCCTCACTAGCTCCCTCCACATGCCTGTCAGTAACAAGCTCTGCAAAACTTGTGCTATCATGTTATATTTCTGGGTGTACTCCATACACTCTGTATCTCCACAAGCACTTCATAAATTCAGTATCAACATTTTGTCCTTTGATATTCTTTACAGTAGGGTTTCTAAAAATCTCCAGCTTGTTCTTGTAAGCATATCTGCATAAAAGCAAATGGAATACACAGTTATCTCAAGAACACAGAGAAAAGGAGTCCATGTTCCCACACACAGGAAGACTGCCTTGCTGTCCTTCCCTCCCTCTTTCTTTTTAATTCCTCACTAGGTCAACTACTTTCTTTGGACTCTTTGGAGAACAGTTTGGGGTTTACAAGACTATCTTGCAGAGGTATATTATGAGAGCACAGAATTTCAAACATGTCCTAGGCAGCCTGCTTATACTTCTCATTTTTATTTTTGTCACAGGGAATAAGCACCAGACTTTGTAAAAGAGTCTCAAGTAGGAGCTTCAGACCCCACATACACTTCTATAAACCCTTAACAAGCTCCCAGATTTTAGCTATGGCCCTAGCAAAATCTTATTGTTCAATTACCTTTCCGAAAAACTTTGTATTAGAGGTTAAACAGCAAGCCTGCTCTCTCAGCACATCTCAATGCTTGCCAAATAATTCTCATCACTATATCCTAGACAAGCTGAAGCCTATGAACAAAGACACAGATACATATCTAGTGTTCCTCTTCTGTTTGTTTTTTATTTTTAAATTAAAGATCAAAGCATTCATGGAAAGCAAAATAGAGTTAAAAAGAAAATTCTTATTTCTTGATAAGAGGAAACACAATCTGGCCCAAGGCAGAATGCACAGAACTGCTGACATCTAAGCCAACTATGATCTATTTTTCAAAGCAGGACAAAATGCTTTAGGAGCTTGTGTAGTACACAAAGACCTGGATCAGGGTTAAACCATGTCCATAGCTAATATCCTGTACAGTACATTTGGATGAATATGAAGTCAAACCAGTGAGATTTAGCTTGCTTTGTGTACTCAAACAAGTTCATAAAAACATGCTATTTAAAACAGAGCTTGTGTAGCCAATGAGACTTCTGCCTTACTGCCTGTTTATTCGGTAACTGTGGTCAGGTCCTGATTTCTTCTCCAGCATAAATCTATGGACTAGTGCAGCCAGTCACTAATCAGCATCTTAGTGTCCAACCGCAAATTTGACAAAACTGTCCTTCACCCTCAGCTAGAGGGTTTTGGTAGCTTTATTACACCAGCTATGGCATGTTGCCGTGCTTTTTATTTGTAAGAAAAATGCAAAGACTAAAAAATATTTACTTGGTAAATGTCACATTTAATTCACGGAAGGCTAGCAGGGCACAGAGGAAGTAGGCTGGTGACTTGATTGGGAGTGCCTTCTGCATTCAGAAAGCAAGCTGCAGTTTAAAATTCAGGGCTCAGGTTGCAGATCTGTTCAAATACTTTTGGAAGTAGTGAACCTGCCCTTCTTCTGCCAGGCCACGGTGACTGAACTGCTCCCCTCAGACCAGGGGCAGGTGGCAGGCCATAGTGGGCATGAGAGGTGAAGTTTGGCAGTGGCAGACTCAAGTGCTGCGCCACAACAGTATGAAACAGCTCCAGCTTCAGTGTGTGGAAGGTAGGACAAAGAAGGTGAGATTTTCATTGTAATACTACACACTCGTGTTTTAATGCGGCATACGTGCAGGAGACGGGAAGAGACAAAGAAGGTGCAAGAAGCTTTATCACTGCCTACTCATACTAGCACTACTCGACAGACTCACATCTCCTCCATCACAGTCAACATGGCACATAGACACACATAAAACATAACTGTCTGCACACACAAACACTTTACCTATTAGGGCTTCAAAGCAGTTGGCCATGGCATGACGGAGATCTGATTCCCTGCAAAGGTCTGGACCATGAGCATAAAGCATAAATCGTTCTAGTTCCAGTTTCTGCAGAATACGAGAAAATAGTTAAAACCACTAAACCTCAATTACACTGTTATCATGCAGCAACTAAGTTTGAACTGTGAGGGAACTGTGGACCTTTTCTCCATAGTTTCAGTTCAAACACAGGTTCAAATTTCCTATTATTTTATTAAAGGCAAGCAACTACAGTGTGATACCATGGAAAAACTACGAATTATCAAATCAGATTGTCAAAGGAAGCAAGATCAAAACATGTTATTGGTAAGTTTTAGGAATGAATTCAAGAGAAGGGCTGAGAGTGTGGCAGAAAAACAGCCTGATAGTGGCCGGATGGTGTAACATGCTGTGCTTCTTGCTGGTAGTTTGCCCTTGTATGATTAGCCTTCAGAAATGCCAAAGGTACATTCAAAAGAAGAGGAGTTAACACTGAGGAAAAATATTTTGCCAACAAGAACAGTGAGAAATACGAAATCTGGTAGACACAATCCATTGAACATATGGCTTTTTCCTCTAAGACTGTCAACAGGTGGTAGTAACAAAAGCCTCTGGGCACTGCAAGCAGAAGGCTGATATTATAATGCACAGTGCCACCTAGCTTCCTTCTTCCCTTCAAATGTGCATCATTAATATTCATCTGTTGCCTGAACTACAGTTCTGCTTGCCAGTCAGAATCCCAGGTAGTGAGTCAGATATCTTCTATAATATACGATAATTCTGCTATAGAAATGTGAGCAAGAGCTACTAGATTCTCTTTCTATATTCATCTTTTTGACACAAAACCATTATTGGGAGTTTTACAGAGATGTGCGCATCTTGCAAAGTTTGTATGAGAACAGGTTCTTCCCAACTGGGTGTAAGTTTCTACTGATTAATTTCTCATTAACTTTCAACTTCATCCTCATGGATTATATTTAAGAGGTAAAGTTGGAGACTAAGTTGTTTGAGGTGCATTGTGTAGATGTGTTTCAGTTGGAAAAAAGTTTTCCACTATTCACTGCTCCAGAACACAGTGAATTACCCCTTACAATGTTCCATCACACTTTATAATGCATGGTGAGCGTTCTGTAGAGTCAACATAAGAGTAGAGCAATAATTGTCTTATATCAAATTTAAACTTCTTATATCATTTGTTCATGTTGACAGGTATTGTTTGTGTGTTAGTGCATCTCCCCTACCTCCAATGTCTTACACATTTTCAGATCTTGCATACAGCCTTTTTTGCATAGGTTTTCGCTTCTCATTTTTTGACCACAATACATTTCAGATTCTTTTTAAAATTTCTGCTACAACGTCCCTTAAAAGCTACAGAAACTGTTTGATCCTCAATTAAAACAGCATTCCACAAGCTCAAGAAAATTGAGAAGCTGAGAATTATATTAAGTAAACTGAATGCAACATAACACTGCAGTGGATGAAACCAGGAACATCATATAAGACACATGAAACTTGGTATATGCAGATATCTGATATTTACAGTTGTATCTAATATAATTACAATTTTTAAAATGTTGCAATAAAAATTTTCAAAAATTGTCCATGTACAGTGGTAAAGGCTGTGAACAGACCTTAAGAATATATGATGCAGGTTTAAAAATAGTATCATGAATTCAAATGTCAGGCACCTCAATACCACATTTGTAAACAAAACTATGATTTGAAATTATTCAATGCTTACCTAAATCAGTAAAGAAAGCTTTGGAGAAAAATGACTGTGTTCACTCCCTAGCCTATACCTCTCCTGAGAGCTGAGCAAAAAGATGACGTTAGAAATCATGGGTTTTTTTGGCAAAATCTCAAGATCGGATATGCTTGTTTAAGTTACTGCGTGATTACAGACAGGGAAGATTAAAAGAGCAACTTGAAAACTATCAGTAGTACAAAGTGGATGTGTGTGTGCATGTGTAGCTTAACCAATCGCACCAGTAAGTCTGTTTAAAAAAAAAAAAAAGCTAACAAAATCAAGAATGAATAAGGGAATACCTATCCATGAATAGAGACTTTCTATATGATAGTACCACACCTCAGTATCATACAGAAATATAAGAAGTTCTGTCATTCACAGAATTAAATGAAATAAAATTTTGAGGCATCTCAACTTTTACCATGAGATAACAGAACTCTTCTCCAAAAGCATTTCTAACATATTTCGTTTTGACAGTTCACAGTGAATCTGAAAATGACTGCATAGGTTACGGAGCAGATATAGTGACTTTTTCCCCCATTTTCTCTACCACCTGCTGCCATGTTCTCCCTACATATTCTATCAGAAAGTCCTCTTTAAAACATCGAGTTTGTTTCTTTTCCTTCACAAAATTTCTACTATCAGCTTCATTACCTATGCAAATTAAAGGTAAATATAGACATACCTTCAACATGAGCTAGAAACTTACCCTTCTGCCTGCAAAAATTCCTATTCCCAAAAACATGTTTTGGAGAAAACACTAAATTCTACTTTATCTTTAAAATCTACTTTCAAACTGAAAAGAGTTCCTGTATTCCAAATCTTGTACTCAAAATACAGTAAAGAAACTGATGTTCAAAGCAGACAGATCCCTCAAGAAGCAATCCACACACCAATAGTATTCTAAACACGGGTATCAAGTACAGAGACACATAAAACTGTACCTTAGCCAGCATGGCCAGGTGTTGGTTCTGTACGATGGCAGTGCGGTACGTAGCTAATCCTCCTTCCTCCAGAGTGGGAAACAGGTAGTATAAGTGGACACTGGCAAAACAAAAAACAAATCATATGCTGTCAGCATTTGATTAAAGATGAACCACATACACCTCTAGACAACTGTGACCTTCCCTCAGACCCTAGCTGATAAAATGGGTCCCTTCCCAAGGTGGAAATTCACCCTGAAGTAAGGTGAAGAAACAATGCCCAATGCTATTTGATGGGTTAGCACTGCCAGGAGGGGTGGAAGAGTGCTGTGTCTCTACTGGGCAGCACATAATATCTAAATCCCTGCCATGACCTCCAGTTCCCTCATCTGAGGTTTCTATCTATCAGCAGCGGTGGGTTCAGCAAGGTTGACACCTAGAGGATGCTGAGGAGTAAAGCACAAAGGAACCCTCAGACTTGAGAAACTCCACACTGCAGGTCGGTGCTTTCAGTGCTGCTGCTAATTCAGGCCAGACCAACAGTATAAGTTTCTTAGAGTACTTTTAAGAGATGTTAATGGAGACAAAGAACATAACTCAACAACTTGTATTTATCAAATGTATGAAGTCATTAATGCCACAAAGGAAAAAAGAGTAAAAATCACAGGTTTTCAGAAACTTTTAATGGTATTTCTCATCATGCAAGTAAGATAATTCATAGAACTGAAACAAAACAAGTAATTCAGCAATCCAATCAAGATCTGAATAATGAATCAATGATTTTGAACACCTTCATATTCCACGTTGAAAAAAAGTTAACACATAGAGGGCTTTCAACATCCCACAATTAAAGCAGTGTATGGCTCTAATTATTACAATATTTTATTAACTTGGTACACAGGGAGGAAGATGCAGACGGAAAAAGATTATTTAAGACAAAAACTGCTTTATAAAACTTAGAGACAACCTAATCAAGCATCATAATTCACAACAGCAGACACCTAAAGTCAAAAGGGGCAGAAAAAAAAAATCTGACTTAAATAGGTGCTTACATGTTCTATTGAACTGAAATTTTTTTCTGAATAGAGACTAAAGTTAGCTCAGAAAGTGAACTGACGGTTGATGAACAATGACAATGAAAAATGCAAGACATTTTAATCAGCAAGTCTTCCATTTTATCAACGTGTACTGCTGTAAGAGGGAAAAGGCCATGAGTTTTAAGGGCAGTGGAGACCTTTACAGGCTAATAGTTTTTAATATCACGTAGCTAATGGCTAGTAGAGGCTAGCAGAGAATAGAGACAACAAAGGCAGTTTTGTAGTTCAAATAACAACCTGGCTTAAAGAGCAGTTCACTAGTAAACAAGACTACTCCCCTATTAAAAACAGTAGAACAAAGCAGCTGAAAACGGATTATAATCTTTGTTTAGTGCAACCTACATGCCTGCCTCTGCTACTCAGGTAAGATAGACCAATGGAGATAACAGGTAATATCCCTGTATTATTAACTGATTTCAGAATACTCAGAACTGAAGCAACCTCTGATGAACCTGGCTTTTTTTCATTACTTCTAAATAAATGACATTTGCGCTCAACTATTTTATTTACATACAGATTTTATGGAAGCTACAGCCCTAATAACTAGAAATAAAAGAACACATTCAATATTACCAATAAATGTTTCTCCCTTGCAACTAGAGAAAAAGGATCTATGGAAACAAAATGGCATGCTAAGAAAAATATCTCTTTTTCGAAAAGGGTACAAAGTTCAACTTGTCTGTAGCTGACTAATCTCTAACCCAAATCAACTTGAAATCGCACTCCATGAAACATAAAGTCTAGCTTTTAATTTTGTAATCTTTCTTGTTTTATCATCAGCACTGAAGGAATTTTCAACAGTTGTGTGCAGATGTGCAAGTCTAAATATCAGGTAGGACTGTAAACATACACAGTCATAAAGTAGACACTGAAAAGCTTAATAAACCCAACAGTATGATAATACTATACCAAAGGTGAGAACTACTGAAGAATTCCCCATTTACCTTGTTAAGAACTCCACGACAGCATCTCCCAGAAATTCTAAACGCTCATTGTGGTTAATCCTGAAAAAGACATTTTATGGTTTACTATCAGCTAGTAACACATGCTGGTTATTTTCACAATACAATTAAATTAGAAAAAATCAGAGTTGATTGCTAATTAGCCATGACAGTCATTCTGGCAGCCTCTCCCACCCTCTCTGGGTTACTGTCCTTTCCAAAAACAACTATATGAATCGTGAAACTCAGAACTGACATCACCATCTTTGAAATTTCCTTATGTTCCATTCTGAGCTATTGACAGAGCTTCACAAATGGAGAAAGAAACAGTACCACTGACTGGCCCTGAGGTCGGGTTTCTTTGTCCATCAGAGGGCACCAGGGGATTGAAACAAACACCCTGTCCTCAACCTTGTGGATGCAACTAGGCAGCTGTACCTAATTAACATCAACACCTGCAGGGTGGGATGACTGCAACAGATTGTTGGTGTGGCAGAGCTGTGAGGCAGTAAGTACTTTCAGTTTTCATAGCACCTTTAAATGCCTTGTTTCCTGTAAGCTCATAAGAAAAAATGGCTGTACAAGAAGATGCATCCAAAGATGCCATTAAAAGCTAGTAGCATCTTTTATTTCCTGTGTTCTCTTCTATCATTGCTCCTGATTTGCTTTTGTCTTGCATAAAGTTTCATTTCCTCCAAGCTCTTTGCCTGCTCATATAACAAAGAACTAACAGGACACAACAGCTGAAAAAGAATGCCAGTCTGTCTTCGAATATATACAAATTTCTGATCTATACATCAAAGCACGTAAGCAGCACTGTTTTTGACTTGATGCATGATTGTAACAGAATCAAGGCCATTGCCATAGGAATGTATTTATTTACTTTTTTTAATCCAGAAGATCCTTCTCAAGTGTTTGGCAGCTTTTATTGTAATTTGCACTCCCCCAACAATTTTACAGTTAGTGTAATTTCTGAAATAGCAGGCTTTTGTTATGGGCTGAAAGAATTCAAGTACCTCTGCTGGGTAAAACAATGTATGAGCAAATCTACAATTCCTCCATGTAACAACATAGCAGAAAACACAGGTCACTCAGAAGTGGGACTTTATATTTGTGTGTTATTTCACAAGAATTAATGCAATTTAGCCTTATCTCGTGTTATGTTAAAAGGGCTGAAATAAGCTTGAAAAGAAAAGGGCACGGTCTAGCTGAAACAGCATTTGAGGAACAATGCAACTACTATTTATGCAAAATTCAACTTCTCTTATTTCAGAGATGTCTCTAAAATTACGACTCTTAAAAGGTACAGCACTAGTTAACTAAAATACACTCAGCCATCTAGTTCATGCATTTAGGAGATTTCACATGCAACTGCTTCTTACGTTAGCCCTGTGGGTTTGGTTTATTCAGCTTTGCCTTAATATGGTGCCTGTGGCTATAAACAACATCTTAAATATTATTAATTTGCACAGAATTCTTAGTGGTCATTTAAGGATTATTGCATTACAACATTAATGATTTTTGCATCTGTCAAAATTAGACCAGTAAATCAGTGAAGCCCATGTTCAGCATCACGCTCGTGTTAACAAGGTTCCAGGCCAGGAAGGTACTACTCTGAGAAAACATGATGGAGAATCCAATTTATAGCAATGATAACAACAACAAATCTTATTTTTTATTCTGCAGAAAGCACCAAGGTAGCCTTTTAGTCCTCCTCATTTCAGGGATCAACAAAAATGATAACATTATCTGTTAAAACCTTCCTCAGGAGTTTTCTGTGGGCATGACCAAACATTTAGTATGTCACTGCTAATGGAGGTTCAGCACATCTTCATAATATAAAAGTCAATTCAAAATTACTTTTCATTTCTACTATTTGCCAAAGCTGTTGCTGACAGTAAGTTGGTTGTTTCTATTAAATATCTCTCTCTGCAACAGCTTTCCTACCTGCAAACAACTATTTTCATTACCTGGAAGGAGCTGGATCATCCTGTCCCAAACGGGACATAATATTTATCAGGGTGTTTATCCCTAGAAATATAAACAATGCACTATTAAATAAACAGACACTAATTCAATTTGAATACACATAGAAAATAATTACTCAAAATGTTATTTTGTAATTGCTGTACAAAAGATTATTCTGTTATTCATAGGGTTTATTACAGCAAATATAATCCTTATAGATGCTTTCTGTCTAAGTGACCACAGTCCCATTACAACACTATTGTGTTTTTGCATTTAGAGAGCCAGATAAAAATACCACCTTTGCATGAAAAAGACATTCCAAATATTAGATAAACAATAAACAATTTACTTCATTACAACTGAATATACTTCTAAGGGGTAAGGATTATTCTGCAGCAGACAGACCACATGTTCACATTAATAAGACATTTTTACAAAATATCCTCCAGTTTGCTCACCATGTTGACCAACAAATAAGGAAAACAACACTTGCCAAAAATCAAAGAAAATACATCGTCCCATTTATTATCATTGCTTTTTCTCAGCTCTTTATCTGCTGAATTATTTGCAGAATCCAGTCTTTTAGAAAGATCTCAATGATGTCTGTGTATAACCATTGAAATCCTTCACTGAAGGGATCTCTCAAAAGAACAATGGCCAACAAAATGATAATGGACAAAGGGTGTTCATACTGACGAAGTGTGAAGTAAATGAAAAATGTTAGTGGTGTAACAGCATACCTTTTTTTCTCATGTGTATATGGTGAACTTTTCTATCTCCATACTTTGGCTGTCGAATCCCACAGTTGGATAAGGAATTTCTGGCATGATCTGGATTCATTCCAAAATTTAAGTGATGGCTTGGATGAGTCATGGCAAGCTATAGTGTAACACATACAGGAAAAAAGTCTTAGATGTATTTTTGCAAATGGAAGAAAAACATTATCTAAGAATGACAGTTACTAATTGTTATTTTTCAGTTTGAAGAAAGGTTACAGAGTGATGTAGTCAATCAGTACCTCGGTTCCAGCAATTTAAATGTAGGATGTACTATTTCAGATCTCAGAAAGAAGCAACATTTCTACCCAATCATCACTTTAACTAATTAACTTTCAACATTTTTTTCCTTTAAAGAAAAATTAGTTGAGAAGAGAAAAAGCATGAACTGTCAATTTGCCCTAAGACTTTTGCTTACCAGCTTTGCTGACCTGATTTCAATATACTTGCTTATTTAAACATATATTCTCTCTAACACTGAAGTATAAATATTCATATCAAAAATACAAGCAATTAAAAGAGCTTCTCAGCCATCCACATTTGCATTATTTAAGTATCTATAATGCTTTCCTAGTTCAAAAAAATCAAACAACAAGTATATTACTCCTGGCACAGTTATTCACAGAAGAACTCTTTCCCTCATGGCTAACAGGGCTCACTATTCAGTTGGAAGTAAAGAGCAATGGCAGCATTCTGGTTTACATTTGTACCACCTGGCATTATCGAAAGCTTACTCTGCTGCTGACACCACCACTACAAAAACGGCAGCAGTAAACAGAACTTCAGCTTGCTCTCAGAACTCCATCCTGCAAACTCACACCTTTTCTCCTTCTTTACACATACACAGCTCAAAATGTTCTTCATGTACAAAAGTATGTGAACACAAAACTTGTATATAAAAAAGAGATACACTGGCAAATTCAAGCTGTAGAAAGTTACTTCTGACATACTTGCAGGACTGGTGCTGCAGACTATGAGCAAAGACATTTAGTAATTCATTCAAGCGTTCTCTGTTGTTTTCTAAATATAAGACTTGGAGAGTAAAATTAGATTTAATCAACAATAAGAACTTCCTCCAAGCCCTTTTAAATTCCTTATTAATATTAGTAAGTTTGCCGTAATTGCACATTCTCAAATTCTGTTCCATCTGAACTGGATGGCACATTACAGCTTCTCTGAATAGATAAATTAGTGTAATCTTTTTTTTTCCTGTCTGTACTTTAAAAAGAATATATACTATGATAAAGCAGGTAAAAATCAATGCAAAATTATACAACTAACATCGCCTATGCTTAAGTAGGTTACTGCTGTTATATATATATATTTCTTAAAGTTCTTTCTCTTCTGGAAAATGTTTGTGGTTTTCAATATATCTGTGCAGGGATCAAGTATTAAAAAGCACAAAACCAAACATGACTAATGCTTATACACTTGATTTTTATGCTTTCATCTCTTTTCAACTGGAATTTGCTTTTTGGTTTGTGTGTTTGGTTTCAACATTTTGAACATTTCCATCACTGCATTTTTATCTTTCACATTAAAACAAAGGCAGCCTGGCAACAACCAAACCCTAGAAGATGCTCAATGTTTGATGTAACTTTCAGTAGGAAAGGTCTGGAAAACAACTTCAAGAAAACAGAACAGCTACAAGAAAAAATATCTCTTTAAACCTCTGCTTAAATATACACAGAAACTGCCATGTTTGAAGTTGGTTCAGTCAGTGCAGAGAGATGATGCTTATTTCAGGAGAAATCCCAAAGAGAAGTCCCCATTTGTCTTCACTAACTTCAGAAAAAGTCTAAGAGGAAAGGAGCAACCATGACAAGCATCAGTCTGAGAGGTGATCGATTCCAAACATGCACTAACACAAAAGACTGGTTATGTGACATGGACGCATTTAAAACAAGAAAGAAACTCTCCTCTCCGGTTCCTACTCCTGCTTGTTAATGCAAAAACTTCTTCATGTACTTGCAGAAATCAAGTGCTGAACAGAAATTCGCAAATTTCTATTCACTAGCTATGAATGAAAAACAAAAAGGTAACATTTTAATTATTCTTTCTTTCAAGAACAGACTATAAAAAGAAGTAGCAGGGCATATACACTCATCTGCAGAATAACACTGTATTTTCCATCAATATCTAAAAAAATAACTTAGATGGAAATAATGCATACTTGACAGTCTTTTCAGTAAGCATCTTTTTGTCTTTCTACACATTACAAGCAAGTCCAGAATTACCACGGTAGCAAAGGTAGGTGTATATCTACATGCCCAACAGACATTTCTATCTAGAAGTCTCTTGGGAAAACTGAAACTTTTGAAAGATCCGCAGTGGAAATAATCAGGCACATGCATGCTGTGGCAATGCAGCACATTTCTCAAGTTTGTACAGCAGGCAGGGTTAAGGATAAACTCAGGAATATTATTAAGACAAACCACCAAGCAGTTGTTTGGTTTTTTTTAATATCTTACCTGCAGCAAACACCTATCTCGAAAAGTGTAGCCTATCAATTTGTCCAAATGCATCAGACACTGATGGTAGCGGACATGGTGAGTGAGGACAGGAAGCATCATTGCATGCTAAAAAACAGTTGGAATAAGGAAAAACATTGAAGTCCAGTGTACAGGGTATTCAGTTGACTAAGTTATAAAGACAAACACTTTCCATTTGTCACAACACAGAGTTTTAGTGTTTTGGTTTAAATGAGGAAAAAAAAAATAATTATGGTTTCCCATCCTTCATTATCAGAGCACTTATGTAATTGTACTGGTTCATCTGCACAGCTTTAACCACTTCTTAACCCCTTTTAAACAACTTTAATCAACTTTTACCAAACAACATTTGGCTACTCACAGCCACTCCATTTTCAAGCACAGTTATTAGTACTTTGCTTCTCTTCCTTTTGAGGAAGAATTAAGGGATTTTTGAAATGCTGTAGTCAGGTATTTTTTGGCCCTAAGTGCTAAAGAAATATCAGAAAGGCTGCTGGTTGATCATCTAGGAAACAGACAATATTTTTCTGTTGGGGAAAACGTCAATAAAATTGAAAAAAACCCAACAACTCTACCTTGTAACAACAGGAGTCTCCCTCTTTAAGTATTTAAAAGCAGAAATTCTATGCTAATATTGACTTTGGATGCATCTGGGTTGAAATAAGCAAGTAGTACAGTTTATCGGTACAGTAGTACAGCAAGTATGATATCAACATCACAAATCTTCCATAAGAATGAAAAGAGATAGAGGAGAAATGCAGGATTTAAAGACTTTTGTGCATGTGACTTTTTGTGACACTTTAATTTCTTCTAATCATTCCTATTAGTGACATGACATGAATATATTCAAAAGAATGGTGTGTTTTAAGGGCATCAAAATATGATGGCTATCACAATTAATTTCAGAAAAAGGGTTGTGTATGATTACAGGAAATGAGTATATAGCATGGAGAGAACCAAGGAAAACAAGCACATAAAAGTAGATGATGTATAATTTACAGAATAAACGACATTACAGATTCTGCAGGTCACTAAAGACAGAATAGCAGAAGATACAGACTGTTGAGTGTTACAAGATCAAGAAATTAAGACTAACCAATGGCACTACTTTCTGTTTAAGTAAAAGACTGTGAAATTCTTGAGAACTGAATGCAGAGCTGAAAGGTAATCACAGAATCATTTAGAGTGAAAAAGACCTTTAAGATCATCAAGTTCAACTGCTAAACTAACACTGCCAACTACACCAAATGTCCCAAATGTCTTTATAAATACCTCCAGGGATGGTAACTCTGCCACTACCTGGGGCAGCCTCTTCCAGTGCTCGATAATGCCTTCAGTGGAGAAATTTTCCCTAATACCCAATTTTAAGCTCCCTGGGTACTATTGAGACTATTTCCTCGTGTCCTGTCACTTATTACCTGGGAGAAAAGGCTGACCTCCACCTCTCTACAGCCTCCTTTCAGGTAATGGTAGAGGGCAATAAGATCCTCCTTGAGCCTCCTTTTCTCCAGGCTAAACAACCCCAGCTCCCTCAGCTGCTCCAGACCCCTCACCAGCTCCATTGCTTTTCTCTGGGCTTACTCCAGCATCTGTCTTATAGTGAGGGTCCCAAATCTGAAACCAAGATTCGAGGTGCGGTTTCACCAGTGCCGAGTACAGGGAGACAATCACTGTCCTGGTCCTGTTGGCCATATTATTATTGATACAATCCAGGATGCCATTGGCTTCTTGGCCACCTGAGCACACTGTTGGCTCCTGTTCAGCCAGCTGTCAACCAGCACCTCCTAGTCTGTTTCTGTTCGATGGAAATAACCAGATAAAAGCAAGAAAAAGACTCCCTGGATTCCTGAAAGGCAGAAAAATGCAAAACCACTCCAAGCAAACTAAGAAAGTGTAAATGAAGTTTTATTTTGTTACCACATCACTAATTTAGAGTTTTCTCAGGGTAATTTATAAGAACATTCCCTGTTATTGCTATATAAACTGTAAAGGTGTGCTTTATATGTGTTCCTTCAGAGAAGGAGTTAATGGAAAACCCCAAAATAACTCAACCCAAAACTGTTTCACAGGACAGTTCTGCCTCCCTGCCTGTATGCTCCACTGTACTAGACAGAAAGAGTCGCTCAACAAAGCTCAACAAAGGTTTAACATTCTTTGTAGCAATACATGTGGTCCTACCTTTGAGGACTGAAATACAAAGTTTTAGACTTTTATCAGCTCTAGTGCAGTGAACAAAGAATTGACAGATCCCTGGGAGCACACAGAAGGACTTTAATTTGACTCTTGCAATCATATTGACAAAGTGCTACTTTGATGGCACTAACTACTTGACTGATTGAATTAATATCTGTCATCTTGGATTATAACTATTTGACGTTTCTGATGTTTTATGTATTTATGTCTTTAGAAGAAAATAAAATATATCTTTTAAAAATTTTATCAGGCTAAAGATTGGCTAGTGATTAAAAAGAGTCTTCTGAAACCATATAGCCACAGGAGTTATTCCATAACCTTGGTACTTGCACCTGGCTATAAACATACAGGTTATTGCTTTTCTGTTTTTAAATAGATACAATTTTAAATATTCTGGGTGTCTTTTTCTTGCTGTAGCTGACATGGTAAGGCAGAGACTCTCTCAAGTGCCCTCAGCTAGTGCTACCATCCCCCAGGATGGCAGATGCTCCTGATCTGAAGCTACTAAGAGGAAGCAGGTGATCTTAAATATTTTTAAATGTATGATGTTCCTGCTGAACACTTAACACTGCTATTGAGGGCATACCAGCAGCAATACAAGCAACAGTTGGGTGGAGTGGGGAGACGGAGATATCTTCTCAGCATGGTCCCATCTTATCAGACTTTATAATAAGTGCTGCCCAGCTTAGTGGCCAAATACTGCACTTGATCTACTGGGTAACTTCAAGTGAGCCTGTCAGAACACAGCCATTTTAAATTTTTTTGAACATTCCACTCACCATTTTTCCTCCCCTTTCAAGCGGTTCATTTCTGAGACTGCAAAGACCAGTGTCATTACTGCGATGTGGAACTTAGAGTAAGTATAATCTATCAAGAGTGACTTAGAAGACTTTCAATCTTCTAAACTCTAATGCTTTTAAAAGCAGTAATTTTAAATTGCTGTACTTTAGCTCTGCCCCCAGAGTTGATTTATGCGTATTTAGTTTTAGTCTTCTTTAATCTGGGAAAAAGCATGTAGCAACAGCAGCAATCTTTCATTTCACAGACATACAGTTGCCTACTCTTGGCCTCTCAAAGAAATCAAATCAAAGGACCTTCATACCAGAACTGGCTGATTTAGATGTTATGGCTGCAGATGGGCAGAAAAACTGTGAAACAGCTTTACTTTCATCATTCTTTGGTGTTTTGCTGTCCTTCAACAACAAACGAAAAGGAATATCCAAGACATTAAGAGATGAATCACAAGATATTCCGAGTAACACAGACTTGTTACAAAGCTAAATTGGAAATTTACACTGTTTACTTAAGCTGTAAAAATAGATACAGTTCACAACAAAAAATCAGAAAAGGGCTGTAATTTTCCTCAGCTAAGTGAGAAGATACTGTCCCACTATCCTCTTTCTTCCACTTCAGAAGCACTAGTAGAAGCACAAGAAACGTTTCAGGTAGAAAAAAAGCAATTTAAGTTATTAGCATTTCTTTCCCTCTAGAATTTCCCCTTTGGTCTTATCAGACTTACAACAGGATTTCTACCTACACCTTTGCCTAGCAACCCTCCAAGTTTATACTTCACACTGTTAAGTTAATATTAAGTTGCGTACATTTAATTCTTGAATAACATCTCCAGAAAAACAGCTAAAAAAATAATGCAAGTATACATCTAGAATAATTATTTGGCTGTTACAACTACTTGAACTTTACTATTACAATATTGTATAAAAATTGCATAATTTTTCCTTTTCACAAAGCTGGTGGCTGTCAACTGCTTCAGAATAGGATCTGACAGATATTCTACTCCTTGGAGATCTTTCCTTGGAGATGTCATGAATATGAAATATAGTATCTGAAAGATATCTTTCTACTGATGCTTACCTGTTTTAATCCAAAAGTTAGTTATGGTGGGTTTTTGGTTTTTTAACTTTCTTTTAAGTAAATGATATTTCTTCATGCTTCCGTGTAAAACTTGGTTTTTTTAAACTATCTAAATAGAAAAATACAATAAAATTAAAATATCTAAAACCAACCTAGTTGGTGGATTAAGAATACCTTAGAGGTCCACAGTAGACTCAACATCCAGCCTCAAGCTGGACATTCCTAACCCCTCTCCCCTGTGTTAATCAACCGATGGCAAGCAAATAAAAATTTTAAAATATCTTTTTTTGTGTGTATGAAGGGAGTGGACAGGACACTAGAATAGTTCCCTAAATCAACAGATCTTACTGAGGTGATTCATTACTTACTGATTCATTTCCATTTGGTTCTTCAGTCTAGAACTGCAGCAAAACTTTGCAAGAGGTAAATGGCAGCTATCAAGAAAGAAAACAAACCAGACATCTCTGCAGTTTAGTCACCTGGCAGACGTCAGAGCGTATCCCAGTTTTCCAGAATCCCTGGCTGCTCAACTCGACGGTCACTTCACGTCTCAT
Organism: Manacus vitellinus; assembly: GCF_001715985.3. Classification (NCBI taxonomy): domain Eukaryota; kingdom Metazoa; phylum Chordata; class Aves; order Passeriformes; family Pipridae; genus Manacus; species Manacus vitellinus. The sequence goes on from NW_021940478.1 coordinate 4,724,165, forward strand.
TGTGTTCTTCTGACGAATTTTTTGTAGTGCTTCCTAAACAGGGAGAGAACAGAACTCCTATGAAGAACTTTCTACAACAAAGCAGTATCAATGTGCACACGAGTGCGCTCACAACACCCATTTAAGGTTCACTTCTAGTGTGCAGTTTCTAAGGCTCATACAAATCTGTTAAATGCTAATCACAGACTGTGGCAGAGGTGTTAGAATACAGTGTAAACAGAGGATTTTGGTAGACTAAGAACAGAACAGAGTTACTATATTTTTTACTGCAAATTACAGAACAAATCAGTCCAACTCATACATCCAATATGATAAATAAGAAAGTTCAAGTGCTTATAATGAAAGCACCTTATTTATCCCATGTACAAAACAACCTCTTCATTCAAGTCCATCACCATGAGTACTCTTGGCTTGAAGCATTCAGTAGGAGTAAAACACACTAAACAAAAGAAAGGCCTTGGTTTCGTGATCTTGACTACTTTGCAATAGTTTCTGTTGAACAATGTTAGTACACCCAGTCTGGAAAAGGGGTCAGCATTCACTGGTCTTGGAGATGATGATGATGAAATCTACCAATATTATTTCAATTAAAATATGTAAAAAATATCTGTTTTGCCTTGACCACTGGTGTTTGCTGTTGTGCAAACAGTTTATTTGTCTCTAGAAACTACGAAAGGGTCAGTATCATTAAAAATTTTGACAGAATCATTAAAAGAAAATCTTTTCAGTAACAATGGAACGAAAGAAAACCAGATAAAACAAATCATCCCTGGATCAAGATCTCCTGGTTCCAATGCTATAAAGCCCTGGGGTTGGAAGCTCTCCACACAGCATGAACTAACAGTAAAGACTCCCTCAGTGCTCTTCCTTCTTCAGAACATAAAACTCTTCAAAGCTGCAACCTATCCCGTCTCTCCTTCTCCTTTTCACTACAGGGCACTTGCTTAAAGCTGTCTCTCCCCAGCTTCCACATTGAAGCCTGTGAGCATATCTGGGCAGGAACAGGCTCTGTTTTCTGTTCTGCAGAGACTCCCAGAGTAGTTCCAAGAGGTGCATCTGTCCAGACACAGATTCATCAAACCTCAGACACCTCAGTGCAGAGGCGTCTAGGGTAGGAGGCTAGTTAGCCTTGGCTCCTTTTATATTCAATGAAGGGGGATAAATGGCTTCAAAATGCATTTCTCCCTCCACTGACTTCAAAGTGAGCCTTCAGGTCCCAATTTATGCACCTGCTGTAAATGCTCAAAGTTAGGTTAGAGGAACAAAGCCCCCAGGCATGACCTTGTCACAAATAATACCATTGCACAACCTCAGAGTAATGGATGACTGACGGTAAAGGGAATAGAGATGCTTACAGCACTGCACCCCCTTGTTATGTCATTGAGTTTTTCCTGAGATAGGTGCTACAGTATTTGCTACACCTAACTGTATTTCAGTTTGACTGGCTAATAATATATGATTCATAATCTTTAAAAGCCCATGTACCAGTTAGGTACAGTCCTACAGCTCCTTGTGAGTTACTGACACTTCCACTGGAAAATACATGTTATCCTCACATAAAGCTTCTGCTTCAGCCCTGTATGCCTCTCTGATGGCAAACTACTGGAAAAACTTGTTATCATAGATAATACAGTCTAGAAATAAAAATCAGCAGTAAGTCCTAAATACAAAAAGAACATTTTATTTTCTGAAGCAAAATATGATCACTCCCTTAAAAACAATCCAATAGAATTTTACAAATGACTCATCCATTACCCCCTAATGAAAAGATGCCCACACAACAATGCTCTTCCCTTCTACTTGCTCCGAGTAGTTGTGGCAAACAAAATCATCTCCTGTAGGGATGAAATTTTTTTCCCCTTACAACTGTAGCACAGTTAAGACACAATGTTATGGGTTTTTTCTTATTTACGAGTAAGGAGGCCAAGGGCTTATTTAACATCAGCAAGAATGAAATGTTAACTAAGATTCTTGTTCATGCAACAGCATATTACACTTTGCAGCAATAATAGAAATCAGGTGCAATGTCAAAAGTATCAAACAGTTGCAGCCAAAGGTACACAATAAACTGGGGAAGTCTCAAGAATTAGACTCCCTGATTCTCATGGATCCTTCCCCACTCAGGGTAGTCTATTATTTTAAGAATAATTAGTTTTTCTAATCAATAAATAGAAATACTACACCATTTAATTAAATACCATCCAGTTAACCCAAGAAGTTAATTTCTCTTCTATGTACGCTTTACTCTCTACAGAGTGCCTGATCGACAGGCACCAAAGCTTCAGTTCAAGATTTTAAAAAAAATAGATACCTAAGAGCTGTTTTAGTCTATATTTGGGGGTCTTTGTTTTTCTGATTTTAATTCCCAATTAGTTGAGCATTTGCATTTTGGAAATGCTTACTGCTCATCACTTTTGTGGGGGAAAAAAAAAGAGAAAAATACACAGCAATCACACAATTTCAAGTCAAACATCTTAAGCAATGTCACTAAGATTACCTAATAAATTATGGTTTAAAACCAAACACAAGGATGGCAGTTCTTATCTCAGAAGAGAAATGTCTAAAATTATGAGCCAGTTAAAAGTACATTGTGAAATAAAAAGTCCTTCTCTATGCTAATTCTTGAAATCATTAATGGCAACAGCTATAAAAACATTATGGTTCCATAATGATTATTTCTATCATTGGGTAAAAAACTTGCAGTAGTTTGACAGCTGAAAAAAGGAAAAAAAACCCATCTAATAACAAGTATAGATAAAAATAAAATCTCTGTTAACAGCCTGAAAAGAAAATCTTTTGTGAAAGATTTCTATTGTTTCCATAAACAGGGCAGTCACATGGCTTTATTCCATCCCGAATTACAGTGCTCAATTATCAATTCTAGGAAGGCCCAGCATACCTCTCTTTGTGATAATTTCTGTTTATCAGCCTGTTTGACTTTGGGACTATTAGCCAGTAGGTGACGCAGCTTCACATAACTTTTCCACAGCTTTTGGTATCTGAACGACAAAATCAGAAAACAAATATTTTGGTCAATACAACGAAAGTCTCTCACTGTTTGTCATTATGAACACACCAGCTGCTAATAATGCACACAATGTACACAGACTGCCTACAAGCATCTTTTTGCTCCAGAATGAAAATAATCCCAAAGCATTTTCTAAGAGAGGTGACAGTGACCCTGCAGTTGCTCCAGCAGGGTGAACAAAGTAGTGTGTAGTGTGAGGTAAAGAACAGCAAAGCTCAAGGCAGATCCCAGGTCTCCCAGATACCTGCCAATCCTCTCCAAAGGGCCACCTCCACATGCTGAAAAGACTTGCTCGCAATATAACAAATCAATTCAAGCAGGTGAAAACTCCCTCTTCTCCACATGGTTTGCCTATCCCTCACTGAAAAGCAGTAGTAACCTTTCCCAGGAAGTGTCTGTCCTTATATTTCCTCAAAAATGAGGAAGAGGTCTACAAGTCATGCACAACATTAAGTCATTCTGTGAACAGCGAAATGAAAGTTTCGTTCCCTATGGGTTTATGCTGAATGGAAACAGCAATTCAAGTTTTCCCTGTGGTTAGCACATACTTAAGGTTTCTGGTTTCCTCCAACCATCTAGCATTTTCTTATTTTGGGGGTGTCCAATTTCACGAGTCTCAATAATAGAACTTTTTTCTCGGTGAGAGTCTTTCAGCAATCTAGCACAAGCTTACACGAAACTTACTCCATTTGTAGACAACATCCCACATCCCACCATTATATTTAGCTGCAATTGACCAACAGGTACAAAAGTTACAATGGGAGGAGCAACCAAGAGAATCATGGCAAGGACCTTGTGTCCCGAGGAAACAATGCTATCTTCAAAATATCACATCTGTAGAGTTTTTTCGAGAGAACCCATATAATCAGACTTTGAATAGGAAGCAGGGAATTAGAGGACAGAGGGAAGTTTACCCAAGTTATTTATCTTTTTTCTTATATTTGCAATTTAAAAGTAGATCCTCCTCAGCACCAACTTGGAACAGTGGTTTTATTAGGAATTTTTAACATTAGTGGCTTAGCAACAAACGAAGCAGCAGCTCTTTTACTATTTCACAGTCTTCCCAGGATCCCACATTCACAGGTAGATAAACAGATCTTTTCCTATTGGCATTTTTTCCATAGCTATTTCTCTGCAGCATGCTTGAATGTATACTTTCTGCCTCTAGAGATGCTGGTATTTTTTCAGACTATGAACACATCTGAAATGGTCAATCCACAGATTTTTCTCATGCTCCGTTCTCTGCACTTTTGCAATTTGCAGAATAGCACATCTATTTCTGACAAATCACCATCCAAAGAAGAAAAGTGAGGACATGAACAATCAACCAAAAAGAAAAAAACAAATGCCACAAAGAGGTTTCAACCCTAAAACAAGAACCTGAAACCATGATCTACAATACACATTTTTCTGTTAGTATTGATAAGGGTGAAACAAGCTTTGTCATTGCAATTAAGTTTGAGAATTAATAAGCATATTACCATTACCAAAAAATTGCATATTAGAAAAACATAAAAGACACATTAGAGGAAAATCTCCTCTGTGTATTACCAATTTCACACTTACACCAGAGTTAAAGCTGAGACTTATGATGGCACCTGAGTTCTTTCACAAAAACTGCTTTGTTACTTTAACAAAAAGAAGCATACCTACATTCTGTAAGCAGCTTTGAGGTGGAAAAAAACCCAACAAACCAAAAACAAACCCACAAGGAAATTTTAAAGAAAGTTAAGATAAAAAAGTGTGGGAAGAATGATGTTTGCATCTTTATACTGATTTCAATGGAAAGTACTAGAACTTCACAAATATTAATATATTCAACATCAAAGTAGAGGTCATTCTTATATGTTTGAGTCTAATTATTTCCTTTTGAGGGACAAGAAAACTAAAAGATGAAGAGAAATAAAAGTCATCCTCAAGGCAAAAAAAGAAAAGTGTTCTTATCTGGATAACAACTCTTTATTCCCACTTCCTACCATGTTAAATCTAAAATTCTCAGCAAGTAGTTGTAAAACAATATGACTGTCATATATGCATATGAGTGTTTGGACCTCAAAACTGCAGTTGAAATACAACATCCTTAAAAGACATCAGAGGAAAATACACAAGGAAAAAGACAACCTTAACTATACATACACCAGAGACAGACTCTATACTGTCAGTGTGCAGAAAACAGATATCCCAAAGATTGGAAGAGTTCCCTGAAATTGTCAGAGCTAAAAAAAAGAATTGGGAACAAAATCCAGTGGTCACTTGTACATCCCTTTATGAATCCACAGTGAAACAGTATTTCTTGCTCCACCTGAAGTCCTGATTCCCTCTCTGCTCCTTCTCAACATTCCTCCCAAAATCTATCAGGATACAGAAGGTACAGAGAAAAGTAGCATAGATGCAACAGCTTCCAGGCTAGGAAACACTATGTAGACTTGATCTTTCAAGGTACAGAAAGAGACGATTAAGTAGGATATGGTAGTATGCAAGAAACATAAATGTCATGAAGAAAGCAAACAGAAAATGGTTATATTCTTCCTTATTAGATGTGAGACTCAAAGTGCATCTAATTAAACAATTAAGTAGCAGCTCTGAAACAAAAGTCAGTCCTTTTTCATATGACGTACAATAGTACTGGGGAAGTGATTACCCAGACTCTTCTCCCTGTCAGTAGCATAAAATGATTCAAATAGTGATTTGAGAAATTTAAAGAGGAAAGAACTCAGGGCTGTTAAACAAAATGACATAAATATATCTTCTAGCTGAGAAGTCTGTATGCTACAGACATTAGAAAGCTTGGGTAAGTATTTCTCCCTCTGTGCTTTCCTGTTTTGCTGTTCTCTCTCTTAAACCCTGCCACTGGCCTCTCAGAGGAGGAGCTTGAGGAACTTTTCATCTGACACAGAAGAGCTGTTCTCAGGTTAAGAAATTTCATACTGCACATGCATGCATAATTCAGCATATTCTGAACTATGCCAGAAAAAAGTTATAGCTTATATTCTCTAATTTACAAGAGTTTGTGTCCAATGTCATAAGCACTAAGCTTTATATCAGGCTCAATTAAGCACATAAACAAGCCCTATTTAAGCCAGAAATAACAACAGTAGTGAGTTCCTGAACAAAAGATGGAAGGAAAAGCATCTTACTGAGGATCTCCAGCATAACTGAGTTGAGCAGGTCGTATCCCAAAGTGCACAATAATAGGGAAAGTAATTACATCAGGATTGAACTGTTCACGGTCCAGTTGATCAATACGAACTGAGCTGGGTTTCTAGGAGAAAAACACAAAATACAACTAATTGACAACAGCTTCATGGAAAATTTTTTGCCTCTAGCCCACACTACCCAGGAACCATGACGCAGCAATATTCCAAGCTTAATAAGATGTAAATGAACTAACAATTAATACTGTAATAAACATTTGGCAACTACAATGACTGAAATAAAGCTACTTGACTAACACTTAAAGAGAAAATAAAAGCGCATTTTAATTTTACAAGTCTGGAAATTTGCAGTTTGACTATTTCCAAGAACGTAAAACAACTTTCTCTGGTCAAGCATCACACCAGAAATAAAAATCAGGATTAGCATTCTGGCATCCAACCTCCCATGTGCCTGAGCAGTTTGCTAAGATCAGGTTACCTCTCTAATTTTAGTTCTGTTCCTCCTTTCCCAAAGCAAATGAAGGCACTATCAAGGTCCATTCAATCACACTGACTAAACAGCATCAAAAAAAAATTGTGTCATGCTACTCTTAGAAAAGGCTCCTGGGTTGATATGTACAATGAGGAAGACAGTCTTGTATAATGGGGAGACTTTTGCCCCTTTTACAGAACAAAACAGAAGTTCTTTTTATTGTTAAAATGGACAGTGTAAAAGGAGGCAACTTATGCTTCAGCTCTCTAAACGCAGAAAATAAGTAATTGCGCATCGCTGTAGCAGACATGCTGCTTACAGAGCTCTTGATCTAACATGTTTAAAAACTCATCTGAAGGTGCAGTTTGTCTCCAAATAAACACCATCTCCATTACCTGTCAAGCTGCTTTGTTATGTGCCTGCTTACTCCCCTCTTTGCAATCAGCTGGATGAGGCCAGTATATTTTGCTTGTCTTAGGTTTCAGAAAGAGGGCATTACTTCTAGTTACCTGCATCTCAAAACTTCTCATTTAGCACTGTGAATTGCTCAAAGATGAGTTTCAGTGTTAGAGAAACAGCTCCCACCATTCTCTTCACAAAACAATAAAAACTGTGTCAAGAACAAAGCTTTCACCCTTCAAAGCACCTTGGTAGAACTGTTCACAGGAATAATTTTCTGCATGGATAAGCAAATCCAATTCTATATATAAAGGTCAGCCTCATCAGGTGGCCATAATTCTAATATATTCTAGAAAAACAAAAACTTACTTAAAAATTTGCCTTTCAAATATAGAAATATTTTCCAAGGGAAAAATACTTCTCAGCTTCCCTTTGGATAAGATGACTGAACATAAAGTTACATCTCCCCAGCCAAAAATTAGGTTGAAAAAAATTTAGTTAAAATTTAACTACCTTAGTTAAAGCTGTCAGGTTTACCAAAAAAAAAAAAAGAAAAGAAAAGAAAAATAAATAAGAGAAAAGGTTTTCCTCACAGTACTTCTTAGAAAAAGGGATTAGAACAAAAATACCTAAAGAAAAACATGGGAAGGATTTGTAGCAGACAGAATGTTGTTCCTTGAACCAGAGCTGAAATTTATATGCCTTTGTGGGGTTTGCAGAATGCCCATTTGAAAAGTTCATGTCTTCTCATAAGTTGTTTGTTGGTTCTCCCCACTCTTAACATTAAAAATGAGAATTTCTGCCATCCCTGCCCTCCTTAAAAAAGCAGCCTTGATACACCATTCCTCTGATAGCCAAAATATGATTAACAAAATATGAAACAATAATTATACTCAATACGCCAATTATAATCAATGCCTTCTTAAAAATTACAGACAATATTTTTCTATTCAAATGTTTCCCATTTTAGGCACTTCAATAGAAGTAATGTGATCCTCAAAAATGGGAAAAAGAGAGCCTTCGGTATGCCTATAGCAGGGTCTGTATTAAACATATGATCTCAGGACCACTCAAAACCAGACTCCTGTTTATTTGTAGGACACTGCCTTCAGTTTCACCTCCCAGTTACACAGCTGTTCACAGGTGGCTGATAACAACCAGGACAAAAGAAGTTCTCCAAGACCTAATCACAATTGCTCCCTCACTGAGAGGGGGGTAGCTGGGCTATGCCTTTTCATTTCATGATGAACACCAGCCTCCTCTCTGGTGCCATTTCTGAACGTTAAATGAACAAACAGCAATGTACAGAAACACAGAGTATAAACAGGCGCATCAGCACACAGGATGGAAGCAAATTAGATTATACTCTTTCAGAGTTTTATCCCTGTATTCTTTTAGAAGTGCTGTGATAGATCATCTAATAATGACAACCTTGCCTTTAAAATCACATCAAACCCAAAGAAATTCTAACAGAATAGAGGCCTGTTATCTTTGTTTCCTACTCCAAATCTCATCAACCAATCTAATGCTGACATTAGAACACATAATGAGATAGTATGCAGATGTATTACAGAAGTATCTTAAAATACACATATATATGTACTAGTGAGAATATCAGCAATACTTTAGGAGGAGTGAAGTATTAAAAGATGACTAAAATTTGTGAACTTTTAAATCTATTCCAACACAAAGTTTCATCGAACTAATGAAACATCATGAATAAATTACATAGTTTTAAATAATGCTGAACTATTGTTCGTTGTTTAAGTGGGATTTATCTGCCTATTGAAGTTTTTTTTCCCCTCCTCCATCATGCATATATATACACCTAGCATTTAAAAAAATTAAAATACATATGTATATAAAACCTAGATTTGATCACAAGAGGCATTATTATTTCTGAAGAGATGTTGTGGAAGAAAAGAGCAAAATAAAATTTAGTGGGTTTACTTTGTTGTGTCAAGTGGATAAAATTGAATTGAAGAGCTGTCATTTTCTAAAACAGTTTCACATTGTCTTTCCAACAGACCTGTTTTATCTTCTAATGTTGTAAAATGCACAGATAATACTTTCACACTGTTTTTCCCTTGCTCAATACAATAGTACAGCAATGTACAAAAAAAATCCACAAACTAAGACGAAAATCATCGCAATCTTGAAAGAAAAAACATGTTCTAATGATGCCATTATAACATGACATTTCAAAGTGCTACATACTTCTTTTATGCTTACATATTTTGATGTCCACATGCATCTCTAAACACATTGCCTCATAGAATGCAAAGTTTGCCAGTAAAAAAATCACACAAAATCTCAATATTAACAATCCCACTCACAAAGAGCACTGACTTGTGTATAATACAGACATTTACAGTTCAGTGACACAAGGAACAAGCATATATGCATTCCTTCATGCTAAACAAAAAAGCAAGTTGTCAGATAGCTGAAATCAGCATATCTTCAGCAAAATCACTGAAGTTATGTCAGTGTATACCATTCAGACGTTGACAATTTCTGGACTAGCATGTATCTTGTACCGCAGAAACACAGACAAGTTAAGGCTGTTAAGGTTGTCTAACAATTTCTATTATGGCATCCTGGTTTAGCACTCATTTGAAGCAGATGAGGTAGATTTTTCCACAGTAAGAGTTCACACGTATTTTTGTATTTCATGTTCCCAGAAACAGTCCTATTTTCTTTTTTAGAAACTTCTAGAGAGTTTTAGCCAGAACAAAAGCACTCAGAGTGAAATCAAGGGAAAAATTATCCTGCCCAAGTTACTTATTATTACCTTACTGAGTAATTTACTAAATGTAATGCTGCCATACTTAAAAATATGAGCTGGAAAAGAATATTTAGTAGGTTGCCTTTGCTGCAATGTGGGGACAGGTTTTTTGGTTGACAAACAAAATCTCTCCTTAGGCATGATATCAAGACACACTTTTTCTTCAGAAACTAAGAAGTTGAACTACGAGTAAAGGAGGAAAATGAAGTCAGAAAAAGAAAGATATTACAAATGAGAATGCTGCATATTAGGTCCAAAACACATCTCCACTACCAAGACACCACTCTGCGATACCGACCAAACCACGCAAATAGAACCCTGCAGCCCATGGGTCCTGAATGCACGACGTTCATCTATTCTTGTGACCCACATTCCTTAACGGTGAAAGTCAGAAAAACGGGTTGAATTCACATTAACGCCAGATTTGAAAGGAGTTGTATTCAGAGAACACATGCTTTAAAATACTAATTGTTCCAAAAATAACAAGGCCATAGGGGTTTCAAACTATGCACTGAAAATTAATACATGTATTAATTAATGTACACAAAATTCCTCAGTGTGAGTGAGAGCAACACAGAAACAATGTTGAAAAAACTACGTAGGCAGAAAAACACTTCTTCCATATTCAGGGCATTATTTGAACAGCACATATTAAATAGAGCTGTCAATAGGGGGTCAAAACAGAAAGAGAAAAGTAAATAGTAAATAGTTATTATTTCTGTGGTCCTGTGTCAGGGAAAAGAGAACGAAATCACGAACATAAAGACTGCCTGAGAAAATAGGAAAGTTTTACACACATAAAATATTGCCATTCCTTTTAACATGCACATTGAAAAAGCACCCCTCTGGAAATCCACCCTTCAGTAAAGCAGCAAAGGGTATAAGTCTTCTCAGGGTTGGAACAAGTCAATAAGCTATTCCTATAGCAATCTGCAACTGCCACTGGTCATCTTTTCCCTTTTCAATTTAGCCTGTAACAAACTGTCTGAAACAAGACATGTACATGTCATTGGATTGCTCATAAATGGCAATTATCCACTTTACCATGCCAGGGCTGGTAACAATCATCCCTTTGCATTCTTCTGCATATTTCTGCCATTCCAGTTCTTCCCACTGAAGCATGTTGGCAATCTCCTCTTCAGGCACCAGAGCTTTACTGCATCGTAACAAGTACAGAAGAATCTGATGCATTGACAGTACTTCTTTTCCTCCATCTTAAAACCATAAATAAATAAAATACATTTCAGAGATCCACTCTAAAAGCATGACCATAAGACACAATATGCAGAACACAAATTATTTGTATGAGCAAAATAAAATGCAAAATGCTTAAGCGATCTGACAAATATGATGGCAAATGTTTTATTGATGAATACCGCACATGCATAAACACTTGGCTAAACTAAAGCAGTAACAGTAATGGTAGCCAGAGTAACAGTTTTATTGTACTGTAAAGCTAAAGTTTCTAACTTGCCTAACAAAACTTTAAAGTGAGTAGGCAGAACAATCAGTTACGTTGTCCAGTTATATCTTCCTTTTCACGATTTTATCATTCTTTTTACAACAGTAGTTAAAAAGCCCTTAGGCGTTATGCAGCTTTTTTTAAGACACTCAAAATTTTACGGGATACTTCTGGATGAATGTAGAAAGCTATCCCTGCACTTTAAAATCATCTGTACTGCTTACATGCTGTAACTGCAGTAATGAAGGCTAAAGAGCCTCATGCTGTCTCCTGTCACTAAATGAATCAAGGGTATGTGAAAATTACTTCTAAGACTTCAGGAAAAATGCACAGTAAAGGTTGCTTGTAACAAAAGAAGACAGTATAATCTGACTGGCTTCAGGTTGCCAGCTACAGATGTGAATATGCAAACAGGAAAGACAAGTGATGGTTCTGACAGATCACCACCACTCAGAAGACACGACTATTCAACTTCAGTATGTCCACTAACACGAGTAAAAAGATACTACATGTTACTAAAATGCTTTAATCTTGACATACATCTCTCCAATTCCCTCCTTCAATAACAGGGTATTAATCTGTAGGTATGGAGGAATCTTCAAGTTTCATCCCCACAGAGCATGAACGCTGATTTAGTTCCTCAGGAAGTAGAAACACTCTGGTCCTGCCATTGAGTATATTCTTTCTATCACTACACTCACAAAAAAGTAATGCTGAAGCCTTAGAGCAATATGGGGGATGATGCCACAGTACAAGGAATATGATGCCAGGCACACTGGAAAATCCTTGCAGAACTGCTGCATAACAGCAGTGCTGTGTAAGATGACGTCCTCTACAAGACACGCGAAGGAACAAGCACTTCTCTTACTTCAGCTGGGACTACAGCACTATCATAGAGAAAAGATGAAAGGGAATGGTGTAACCTGGCCTCTTAGAACAGTCAACTCACTTAAACTCCAAGAGGGAATCTTAAATGGGGAAAATATACCACAAGTCTCACTGGAAATAGAAAATACTTCTAAATAGCTACAGGGACAGATTTTTAAATGTGCAAAATTTTCCTTCAAATTAAAGGGGGACTCCATTTACTAGACTTGTTTTTCTTTGTCAACAAACTAGATTATACTGTTATGCAAGAGGTAGCCCACATCCAACAATCATTAAAATAAAAGTGTATCCTTACCCTCTGAAGACGTGTACAGAAAGGTACGGGTTGCTATAGATCGTCAAAGCTGGAGACCCTTTCTGGGTCAGAGCATGCAGTACTTGTGTTTTTTCAGTCTTTAACTCTCCGACTATATTTATCAACATAAAAACCTATGACAATGAATACAATACAGCAACTATTCCACATGCTATGCATCTCTGACACTCAGTACACCTGGTACGTCTAGCTCGAAGCTCAGAGCTACCCCCCAAGGCCTGTCTCTAAGTAAATCCACACAGAAAACCTGACATCCCCAACCTCATTATTTTCAGACCATGTTGGAAAAATAAGAAAGAAAGAAAGAAAGTAGAGGGGATAGGATATCAGCAATTCATTTCTATCTTTACAGAGACAGCTGATGGATGTGTGGAGATCTGATGCACCAACATATTCTTTGATTAGACATAAGACATGTTCTGCAAACATACCTGAAGAAAATAGATTCCCACTATCTAAAAATTAAAAATCTCCAAGGATATCTCAAAAAAAATAATCAATAAAAAATGAAAACTTGATTAAAAAATACCTGTCAAAAAGATGCTAAAAGGCAACTATATATGCAGAAATATCAGAAAAAAGACATTTTTAAAAAGAGTTAGAAGGCTGGGAACCTTAAAGAAGAAGCAGCACACAGGAATAACATGTTATAGAGACTTATCTCTCTCTATCACTAAACAATCAAACAGCTCAGAAAGAGCTGACTTCTAAATTAAAATAAAAAAAGAAGAATCAGAATATAAAAACCCTGAACAGGAAAACACCCTCAAGCTACACAAACCAGGCAGGTCAAACTTGTTCTCATCTTTTGATGAGGTCAAGTTAATCAGCCACATGTGGCTTGATAGCTTATTTTGTAAATTGCTTCAGCAAAACCAAATCAATGTTTGCTAGCAAGCCTCAGAGCTCTGCTTCTGATTGAACAGTGCTGTGTATCCAGGAAGGAACAACAATTAGAAATATAGTCATCTAACCATCAGTACTCTCTATGGTAACGAGCCAAACCTCATTTTGCTGCAGCTATAATTAATATCCCAACTAAATTTCAAAGCACAGAGCACAGAGCACCTCCAGGCCACAGCCCTCTTGATGAATATTGTTCCATGTTTCATGTGCACCCTCAGTCCAGCAGCTGAAACACATCCTTTTGTCCACGCAACCCTTCTGGAGTAATCACTGGCAGGACCACAGCAGGACACATTTTCAATGGAGCCGTGACATTTACATCAACTGAAAGTCTGTCCTAGTATCTTAGGATGTGTTACATGTCTACAAAAGCTGTTCACTCAAAATGAGCTCCACACTGAAGCTCGTCATTGGATGGCAGGCTGGGTTGAATTGTACTGGAACAGTGGGTTTTGTCTTTCATGATTTGCTACAAGGTCTCAGCTTGCATTAAGATAAAGAAACAATCAGAAAAACATGTGCTCAGGGGTGCCAATCGTGCTGACCCTCAAAATTGCACATCAAGATTTTTAACATAATCACACCCTGAAGAGGACAGGGGACATGAAATAGGCGAGATCAGGTAACAGCACTCCTCAAATGCCACAGCTCCACCACAGAGCAGGACAAGGATGACCCAGCACTGCCTAAAATGACAACAGAAATGAAAGCTGGAAGCGAGACTTAGCCTGCCCATCTGAATTCCAGTTCTGAGTAAACCATCCACACTGCCAGCAAGCACAGAATTGCAGAATATGGTGAGCTGGAAGGGACCCACAAGGATCATGCAGTCCAATTCCCAGCCCTGCACAGGACCATACCCAAGAATCAGGCCATGTGCCCGGGAGTATTGCACTAAAGACTTCAGGTAGAAGAACCAGATCTCTGCGCTGACTGAACCGTGGGACTTGCAATAAGGGGTTTTTTTTTGTAGAGGTTTTTTTTCGGGGGAGTTTTTTGGAAGGTTTTTTAAATCTAATTTCTATAAAGCTATGTAATACAAACATTACCTGGAAGAAATCTCACAAATCGTGGCATGAAGTGATATCTGGGACAGGAAACAGAATCATTTTCAAGTGAAGGACCTTAAATATGAAAAAAAATACAGAAAGTTTATGAACAGCAACATATTTGCCAAAGAAGAAAAAGAGCAACTTTGCTGTAAACGAAATCATTGAATGGTGACTACATTTGATAGGGCCCAAGTCGCAATTCGAAATGTAACGAAACGCACAGCAGAAAGGAACAGAGAGAACTTGCAGTGAAAGCTTTCACATGGACAATTTAAAAGAAACCTACAATAATTTCAAAATAAAAAGAACCAAACAAAACCCCCAGTACTTTTATGTAAAACAGTAATACAAAAAGACTGGTTTATATAATCAATTAATTATTTCACTTAAGCCTTACAGATACAAGCACTGGTTTATTAGCTCCTCCCAATTAGCAGAGTGTTTTTTGTTTACAATAACAAAGAAAATTTCCATGGTACTATTTTGTGCGGGTATTTTTCATTTCCTATTCATCACATAAAGCTTTACATAAAAACAAAAACTAAACCAGTAAGTACCTAGTGTTAAAAAAGAACTATCAGAAGTGGTGATATGAAAGACAACCTGATAACCTGATATTAAAATATCAGGTTATATAGGTGTGATATTTAGCATCACACCAAAGACTACAAAAACGTATTAAACCTGAGTGCTCCTCTGCTTAACTGCAGTGAGTGTAGAGTGCATCTCCACAAAGTCAAGACACTAAGACCTACAGATACTGAAATATAATTCCTTTGATATATTCCTTTTTCTTTAAGACCATGGGAAGTATCATCCACGAAATTCTCCTTTGCTGCAGTCTTCACAGAAACAAGTATTTTCATCTTGTCAAGTCAAAAAACATTCAGCTCTAATGATACGTTATCCCTCCACAGCTGTCTGTATGACACTGCTTTGTAAGTCGACTGTAGAGAAATATGGTATGAGTAACTTGTTTGTTAGCTTGTAAAAATAAGAGAATAGTTGACTTGACACTTTGGCTTTCAAAACACCATGCCTATGATACTCTGAAATATTAAATGTACCGTAATATTTACTGTTTGATTAAAAAGAACAGTTTTGGATTAAAGCAGAAATTTAGTTTTTCTGTGAGAATACAGAGCCAAGTTTGTGCATTTTCATTGCTAAAGAGTTCACACTATTGAACTCTAATACATTTCATCTTCCTGAACAATAAAGTGTTTGTCCCTCTCAAATAAAACTGCATTTACATTGCTATTTTGAGGACCCTTTCAAAGGCAAAGTTACCTTTAAGATTCCAGTCATACAGCTCCAAAATATCTTTGAATAGATATGAAGAGAACAGCTCAAGACCTCTCACACAAAAATTCTGGAAAAACAAATAAACCAAAATTATAATTATATAATACTGTAATACAAATAATGCCACTCATGTATAAATAGAACAGTAAAAAACCCCAGTGTCTTCATATTTGCCAACCATTAGATACTGGGTTTTGGAAACAGTATTGATATCTCTGTGATCATCTACTGTAACATAGTACAGTGGTCTCTTCAGAAAGCATTGTCAAGAAAGAATGGTATTGAAGACTCTTTACTGAATGCTCAAATCAACACTTGAGGCAGAAGTTATAAATCTGCAATAATGTGCCAAGCACTAAAACCATTTTCACCTGAGCAAGCTAAGCAGATGACATATTTCCGAGAAGTATCTTTTTCATAATTCATTTTTCCTACATACTCATTTAAAAGTTTATAAATCATCACCTGTGGTATCATTACCACTTCCATAGCAACATATCAGTGCAACACAAATTGAGGATTATGACCTCAACAGCCAACAGAAGAGAAGGAAAAAAGATGAAAGGGCTAAAAAAACCCCCATTCTTTTCATCAAGTAGGTTAGTCCAGTGAAAGAACTTATAAACCTTCCTGAACAAACGAAGTCAGGCTGGGTTGATATAAATTGTGCATGTATAATATCAGCCATAAATTTCAAACCCAATACCACAATCTCTCTCACAAGAAATCATCAGTACAGATGGTCCACGAATAACACTGTAGCCATTTGACCAGAAGTCCCCAAAACGGTCACTTCCCTATTTCGCTTGGTGGCCATTTGTTGTTTCAGATCAAGATTTGCAAAGAACACGGCAGATTCCCTAACAAGAAATGAATTGCTTTGATCACATTATTCTTTCTGAGGAATTTCAGGGCTGTTGCATATATTTAGATGCTGCTGAGCAACAGAAAAGAGATAACTAGAAAGAAAAATGCAAATATATGTGACTAAATTAAACACCGATCCTATCTTTGTAGTTAATATGCAGGGGTGTTTCTGTACCTACACACGCTGTTCCACAGTAGCAATTTACTTCACAAACTGGCTTCACCAGGGATTAGTTTGTGATAGAAAACCCCACCATAAACAGATTATGAACTGAATGTGCTTTGTTTGTATCCACAGGAAATTTGTTTTGGCAACAGCTTATATTAAGTACTGATAAGCAATCTTCAGAGCTTCAAACTTACAATTAAGTTTCAGCTCTGCCACTGACTTATGTTGTCCTGGCAAACAGGTACCTCCACATATGCCTTATTTTTGTCATCCGTAAGAGAAGGCTAATACCTACCTCAGCTTACAAATAAGAGTACCTGACATATATTGTATATAACTTAAAATGAAAGGAACCTATGGATATAAGCACTTCTTACTATTTGATTTCGATATATGATAGCCTAGGTAGATGGATTTACACTAGTACCTGTGAGTGCAAGTTCCTCTTCAGCCATTAACTCAGAACTCAATCAGTCTCTTAGAGACTTCACAAGTTGGGATACTGAAAAGTTTAATCCATTAAGCACATCAACAATTCTTAACCCACTCTAACTTTTAGACTAATTATCCTTCTTACCTCAGGCATCATCTCCTCAATAAAGTGAATTGTATAGTCAATGTTAAATCTGATTACTTTACACAGAGGAATCTGGAAGGAAAATAGAAATTCAGCATGAAGAACTATACAGCATCAAATATATAGTTAATACAATTTTGTATGCAAAGGAATTACTGTCTACTGAAAAGGGCACTTACTAAAACACCTACTCTGGAGGATCGTGCAAAGAGACAGGGACACAAGCATGTGTGAAGGAAGCACCAGTTCTAACCTCCACCTCGGTAATAACGCAATGCTGACAGGAGGGATGGTAAAGGAAGGTTAAATATTGCCATCTACTGGAAATGAAATTTTCTTCAGAAGCAAAAGTAAACCCGTAAACCTCAGTAAACCTGTATCTTCTCACTTGTATATTTGGAAGTGAATTTGTTGTTGGTGACACAACAAGTCAGATTGATACAGTGGTCTGAAAGCAAGATGTTTTTAGCACACTGCCAATTCTGTTAGCTATACTGTCTTAAAATGTGGTTTTAAAGCAACACCACATAAGAACTTCAGGATAAACTTACAGGTTTATACCAGTTTCATCCAATAAGTACTCTGAGAAGTTCATTCAACTAACTAGCAAGACAAACATCTAATTCCTTTTTTTCATCTTTGAAGAAGGTTTCTTTGTGGTCACAGTTTGAAGATGCTGCTTACCACAATTAGTCAAGACAAAACCTGAGACCCACTAGCAGAACTGTCTTTCTCCTGTCCACACAGTGCTGGTAAGATGTTCGTAACATACATGTATTGTTGTTTTAGAGAAGTTTGGCTTCAGGGCAGAAATAGCATACCTTCTAAACAAACCCCAAGACGTAGCAATGAACATACTTACGTTTGTTAGTGGAGCATGTGCAAACATTGAGAACCCTTCAAAGATATATTCATGGTCATCATACTCAATAACAGTAGGTCTGTCTGTCTTAAAAAAGCAAACAAAACCACCACAGAGTAAGCAAGAAGTACTACTACTTTTGTCACTGAAAACAAAATTAGAGTCCTAGTTAGAATTATTTATGAAGTACTTACTAAGAAGTTTGTGGGAGGCGACACAGTAATTCGGTAGTGGTATAGTCTTCCAGCATTATTGGTCATGGGGCGACACGGTTTAATGGGCTTAAAGAAAGAGATAAGTAGAACTATATGTAGAGTCAAGGCAAATTTAGATTAAAAGAGAGAATAAAGCATTTCTAATAGCCATGAAATATGAATTAGGAAAAATTAAATAAAAGCAGGTAGTCATAATTAATCGTTCTGGGGAGAGGGAAAGTGTGGCCTTATCTACACTTTCACTTTCAGAAATACTTTTAATGCTACTCAAAGGCAAAAAAAGGTGAAAAATATTGCTGTATTTTGTTCATTTTCCATTTGACTCTCCACCTTTCTTACAGACCGCAGTTAGTTGTTTACAAGCCAGGCTAATTTCCTCTTCTGTACAAATTTGTTGCAGGAAACATATTTTTAAAAGTTTACAGAGGAACCTGGACTTCACATGGTAAGGTCTTAAGGTACATTATCAAAACAGACAGGTATCAGCTCATCTGCTTGGGGTAAATCTGAGACCTGAAGAGAAGGGACTACTCTATCACCACAGAGGCAGCTCCAGTAACCCCGCTCTGTTTCCCAGCTTGTCATGCCTGACTATAAGGTACAAAGGTAGCCAGCTCTCCATGCACTCTGGTGCAACACCAGACACCCGGGATTCTTGTTTCCTGACTTTTTCTGAAGCAGTTCTGTGTAAAGACCTAAAACTCCTCAACAGTCAGACAAAAACTGTTTTTCATATGCCCTACATCCATTTTGTTGCAGTCTGGAGGCTGTCACCAGCCTGTTCAAAATACATCTGTCTGCATAGGAAAAAAAAAAACAAAACCACTGCAGTGAGCAGGGTACTACTCTAAACAGTGCTACAAAAGTTAGCCTGATGGCAATGGCAAGACAGTTATACCACTAGGCTGCTCTGGACACTTCGAAAAACCTATCCAGTAAGTAGGGTGATTACACAGGCTGTTCAACCCCAAAGTAAGCTTCTCACGCTGCAAAACAACAGTTACACACCAGCTAGTTTAAAGTTAGGCAGTTTCTTCTGCAGGACAATGTAAAAATCACTATATTCTGGAGATTTTCTGAAACCTCAGATTCCCCGATGGCCTTGCTCCAGGGAGCAGCTGCCTTCATGCAACAAGTTTTATTTTTATATATATATATTCAAATATATTTTTTATATTTTTTTTCTCCTCCTTTTATCCCTCCTTCTCTCTAAGAAACACACTAGAGATAATGAGTTGAGGAACTGATCCTGAACTAAAGTGATTTCTAGTAAGCTTCAGACCAAAGCCATTTTTCCAAACTCGATAATTTCACAGAAACATGCATAACTCCTTTAGTTGCAGAGAAATAAAAGACTGTTTCAGTAAATATATGTAAGAAGGCCTACCAAAAAATAAATGCTTCAAGAAAATGTACAACAATAAATTGTAAAATCTACATGCTAAGGCAAGAACACCTCCTGACAATCTTTGTGCTCCTTTCAACAGCAGAATTACTATTTAGTTTTCCTTTTAAAGTAATCACTTCACAAAGCAGGCCCTTCACAACCTACTCATACACCTGAAGATAGTAGAACTTCAATCACAAGATCTTTTTTATTAAAGCAATTGTGTTTCAGAAACTTAAAAAAACCCCAAACATAGAACTAAACAAACACAGGCAAAAGTTTTCCCTAGTTTTCAGATTTCATTACCAGTATTGCATTTTAAATATGAGGTTACACAACTAAGTGATTTAAAGTTGCACAGGAGTTTTTTACTTAGCCTGTAAATCACGGGGAAAAAACTCAAATCAACCCAATTAGGAATTTACAGCAGTAAGTTTGTATTCATAATTGCAATTTTTAGAATTACTAATACCTCTTCACCAGGATAAATGCCATGTCTTATTCCTGTTCGTCGAGCTTTAGCACTGCACTTGCACAAAGGTCCATCATTCATCTGTCAAAAACAAAATGGGATTCTGTTTTCTTGAAAGTGGTTTTGGAAAAGTATGTTGGTTTTAATGCCCAGAGTGCTCATGCTTCTAAAAGCCTGTCATGCTTAGATTAAGTGGATGTTCTTAAGCCAATAAAACTGAAAACAGTATAGACTAATGTAAGAGAACTGCACAATAGCATTAGAACTTTATCACTGTTTCAGAAGCACAAGATGGAAACCAACACTTTCAGCAGAATTCTACCTCTCTGCTATCACATACATCTTTTCCATTTCCTATACATACAAACAGCACGCTGCCTGTCTAAAATAAAATTCAGGTCCTAAACATGCATGTGCCAATATTTACATGCTGAAATCTCAACATTGAAACAGTTCCACTAAACTCACTGACTGAAAATCCACCTCCAATTAAGCCCTCTGCCATGGGACAAGGCAGAGGGTACTTTAAAGAACTAATGGGACCACTTCAAATCCAAACTGTGAACAGATCAGTAAAAAAGATAAAGGGGGAAAAATACCACTTCAGTATTCTATATGGGTGCATCAAGTAGTTATACCAAAAAGAGCCAATGCACATATTATAAAGCTAGTGTCTTTCTTTTTGTTTTTATGACCAAGATCAATGTATACTATCAATTACTGCAACACCCTAAAGCTTTCTGCTTTTAACATTATGTTCGCTGCAGAAATACAACGAAAGATGCCAAGAACCAAACCAGAGAAACAAATTAAGTTCCCAACCCCAGGTTTTAATCCAAGTTTGAATCTAAGAACTTGAACTTTTTTCAACTTAGGGAAAAAAAAAGCCAATAACCCTGCAACGCAATACAAAAACCGCAGAACTTTTCACACTTTTACAAGCAGTCCGAAAACATAAATATCACCCATGGTGGGGCTAAATAACATCATCACACAACAGATATAATGTGAAGACACCACAGGAAGCAAGAACCACCGAACTGCTGCTAATGTTAGTTTTAGGCAGTTAGGATAGGGACAGAAGTTTTGAGTTCTGATGTTAATTCTCTGAATGTTCACCTCAGTTTAGTTTCTTAAGACTGGTATGTACAAAGGAATGTAAGAAGCAGGGCACTTTACTTCGACACCTTAAGTCACACAGTCTTAACAATGCAGTGACATGAGAGCTTGTTGTTCACACTTTTTTTCCCTGCACTCTGAGACCCTTGAGGAAAGTACAGGCTCAAAGAAAGTGAAGCATGGTTACAGGTAAAAGTGTACTTCCTCATTGGCTTAGACAGCCACAAAAGAGAAGAGAGTTAAAAATGCAGTCAACAGTTAATTGCTCATCAGTCCTCCAAAACTAAGGGCCTACAGAGGCTATTTAAATAATCATCACTTATTTTCAAAAATCTCATCCTTATTTCTTAGAATTGTTCAGCACTAATATTGCCTCTGTTATATTAAATGCACAGACCAAAGCTGAGAGATATATGAAGTACTTGTAGGGCCCAGGACTTGAGAAGCAAGTCAGATACATATATACCTTGTCCCTCATGACACTGCTCATGGAAAAAAACCACAGAAGAGTAATCATGAAGTGATGATAAAATGATATTGAAAGATCACAAATTTACACAGGCAATGCCTTCTAACTTTCTCTGACCAACAGGGCAGCAAAAACAAGCAGATAATGCTTGCAACGAAAAGGCCACTGTGGTGGCATTGGATTTAACAATTTATTTTCTGGCAACTGGCAGCATTGCTGGAGATTATCCAAAATGACAAACAAACTTCTCAGATTGAAGGGTTGGCAAGATGCATCCTACATATCTAGTTCTATGCCAGACAGAGTACTTGTACAAGTCAGTGCATTCCTGTTTTATTTTGTCGTAGCTAGAAAGCATTTTGGCATACTAGATAAATACCTATGCAAATTTCAAATGTTTTCAAATAAAATCTACTCAGAAGTAATACAGCACTGACAAGCTCACCATGATCCAATTTCAGCCCTTTCAAGAAAGATGAAGAGGTAATCTCAAGAAAGTTTTTGGGAAAGAGTTTTTGAGCAGGAAACTCATATACTAAACATTCCTGAATCTATTCATTCTACAGTTATTTCACTTTTTTTTTTAGCTAATATTCTGCTTAGAACATTACTTTGAAGTGTGCCCAAGAGCTACACCATTTTTATAGTTAAATATCTAAGCAGTTCGCTACTTTTGTTTTCCATACAAATAAAAATAGCTAGCTATGCTCAATCAATTTTTTTTTTTAACTAGAAGCATAAATACGAATCTGTAATAGAATATTCAACAGACCTTTGAATTACCACAGTGGCAATATGCATTGCAGTATCTCTTCACATTATGATTTGTTGCACACTAAACTCATGCATCATACAAAGTGCCAGAAAAATAAATTTACCGAGATGCCACTTGACAAGGAGAGAATAGACTGTAAAATATTTATCTAAGAAAGATGAAGATGGTGAATTTGCAAACAAAAGCTAGTCTTCTATGCAATGTTCAAAACAACACTTCATGAGCTCAGCAATTACGTTTAACGAGAACTACAATCTCCACGCAATTACAAAAGAACCGCTACACAAGAAATTAGAACCATTAACTGCATATTTAAAACATTATTTATCATTACAAGCTGAGAGCTTCAAGGTGAATTTATAAAGGACATAAACATGTTGCCTTTTCTCCATCACAGAATTCATTCGTATACCTTTATCTCAGGGCTAAGAGGACAACATTAGCACACTGTTAGCAATTAAGGCTTTATTAACGCTGCCAGACATGATTCCAACTGAACAATCCCCATGATTAATTAGCTGGAACCATACTCTTGAAATCAAAAGTGAAGTGCTTTGAAGATGAGAGAGAAAAGGGAAAAGGGGGTAAAGAAAGCATTTTGAAATAGATGCCACCTGGCATGTTTGACAACAAGGCAGAATTTTTGGTCTATGGGGAGAATGACTTTTGGACACACAGCACTTTTTCCTCTCACCGTACCTGCCCTGGATCGTTGTACCACAGTTCTTCATGGAGACGATCAGGGTGTGCTTTTTTACGCTTAATTTCTGCAATGACGTCAATAACATCTGAATCCGAACTGCTAGAGCAGCTGCTGTCATCTTCAGAGTCACACTCTGACTCACTGGAGCTCTCTGGTTCACACAGTAGAAACAAATACAGCTGAAAAACACTTACACATGCTCCCTTCTCTGTAGCAATGCACTCTCTAACATGACATATCTAATCGTGGCATACTCAAAAGTTAAAGTTGTGAATGACACTCGCACTAAGAAAAAGATGGACAGCAACTCTATTTTTAATTAAAAATGACAAAAAATGCTGTAGATATTAAATACCTATAAGAAGAGCACCTGTTTGCACACATGAGAGAATGTTGTTTGGCTGCCCAGGAGCACCACTGATAAGTCACAGAAAACCAATTTCAATTACTTGATGTTAAAGATTTTAGAGCTATAACCAACAAAAGTATTACTGTAAAGTTAAAAAAGCACATACAAAAAAAAAAGAAAAAAGAGAAAGAAAAAAGAGAAACAAACACACATAAGGTCACTAGCACAAGCTAAGCAGAACCTCTTGTTTGGAAGTTAATTCTTCTTGCTATGAGCAAAATGCTTATGTCTAGTTTCATTTTACCTAAAAATGGTCCTGTCTGTAGCAGGATATTGTCTGTTTAAGTGTTTTTGAAACAACACATATGTATAGAATTATTACAGAATATGTACTGTCAGACTCATTTTTCAAAATCAATTCTTTCTAATAAATCCATTAACACATATTAGAAACCACAGGCAAGAAGAAAACCTGGAATTTAAATAATTTAAATAATTTAAATAAATGCTTTCATAGCCAACGTATATACTAGGATGCAAGAAAGGTTTATTATTCTTGCAGTAAAACACATTTCTTCCATTTCTAAGTTTTGACTTAAGAAAAAATATATAATTACAGTTAGTGCTTTGAAATACTGTGAAACTATGGTTCAAAATACCCGTACTTACTGAATACAAGACTCCCCTTAGTTAAAAGAAAAAGGAGAGAGAAAAAATGAGAGAATACCACTAGTAAAATATTTCCCTTCTTTTTTTTTTAAGATGCATTTTTACACAGTTCATAATTTGGCACAAAGTGTTATTAAAATATGTCCTTGGAATGTATGGTCAGATATACTCAGCTGAAACTGAGTTTTCTCTAAACGTGTGCATGCGTGTATCACTACAAATATTCACAAAGACTTCAATGTTAAAAGTTCTCTGATATACAACTGGTTATTGTTTAAATCTAATTTCAGGTGCAAAATGAGCACAGGACCTGTGAGACTAAGCTGGAGTTCTGAAAGACCAACGCAGAACTTCTGGATTTCACATACTGAAATCACAAAGTTATAGAATGATTTGGGTTGGAAGGGACCTTAAAGATCATCTAGTTCCAAACCCTCTGCCATGGGCAGGGACAGCTCCCACTAGATCAGCTTGCTCAACGTCCCACTCAAGCTGGCCTTGAACACTGCCAGGGATGGGACATTCACAAGTTCTGTGGGCAGCCTGTTCCAGTGCCTCACCACCCTCACAGTAAAGAATTTCTTCCGTAATCAGCCTTTCATGATCTAAAAGTGTTCCTGGAGCGCATTGCTATCTCACTACAATACACAATTACTGCTAACATGAGGCAGAACAGAGACAGCATTTACTGAAGTACAAAATAAGACAAACTACAGAAGCATGGCTGTAGGAGAAGCTGGCACAGATACCGAGTCATCCCAGGGGACCAGTGAAGACACAGAGCTTTCAGGTCCTCCAAAAATACTGGAAAAAGAACCACAAAGAAATTGCTCTTGGCCCAATCATCCATTTTAGCCTGAAGCAGCAGGCTTTCTTCCTGCAGAGTTCTGAGAAAGTGAGGGCTTTACACAGGTATGTTCAAGTTAGCAGTTTTGTGCTTGATTCATCTACATGAAAAAACACCTCCTAAAACCCCCTACAGTTAACTTTTCTAGTGATTCTTGAATGAATTCAAATATATGCAAATTTTCTGTTAAAAAAAAAGTTAAAAAAATGGTTTTCTTTACTAAAGTGAATTCACATTTTATTTCATCAGTGTTTATTTTTTCTCATCTTGACTGTATCCTTTTACACCATCAGCATGTATTTAACTATGCCATTATGTCGGTATTTCAACTTTAAAAATTACATATAAAAAATTCTAAAGAGTTACTAAGCTGAGATATGAGAGTCTGAAGCAGCTCATCTGGTAAACACAAAGCATCAGTTAAGAAGCAAGTCCAACAGAGTATCTAAATTACTGTGTCTACGAATTTCCTGAACTAAAGCAACTGACTAAAAACACACTACGAAACACTGAAATGCTGGAAGTATGAAAGGAAGAGCCAACAGTTCTCACAAAACTAAATAAGAAAAATAGCTTTCACTGACTTCTGAGTAGACGAATTAATATAAAAATCTATGTCCCACTAATTCAACCACTATTTCCCCAATAAATGATGCTGCTAGCAGATGTATTTCACTGCAAGATGATCCATATGGGTGGCACACGACAATGCAGATAAAGTATGTTATGTAAACAGATGCATAAGTCTGATAATAGTAAGGAGAGTTGCACAACAAAAGTACAATCCAGAAGAAAGATTCGGTGACATAAAAAGCAGACCTATGAGTTTATCACCACTACTCTTTCTTAAATTTTAGAAATATAAGACCAGGAGCTCCTCAAAGCCTCTCATGTACCATTCTCTGGACTATCTGATCATGCTCAGGGTGCTTTTATGCCATGGAAGAAACCAGCATACAGTAGTGCTGGATACTCTCCATTTTCCCCTAAGCTTTCCGGGTAAAGAATCTAGCTCTACTTCAGCCAAAAGCTAGAAAAAAATTCCCATGGATACGCAACACAAAGGAGGGATTTTAAAAAAACAGATTAACCTACCAACATTATTAAATACACACAACTACCAAAACAGGTTAACTAGAGATTACTCCGTTTCTCCTGAGCTTTGTCATCATTTCAGCCTACCTAAATCTTCATCCAGCTTGGTCTTTGGTGGCTCCCACGGTGGCCTGGCTGCTTTGGCCTTTGCCTGTCGCTTTCCTAACTCCTCATCAAATTTTTCATACAGATCTCGGAGCTTGCTTGTTCCTACCACAGTAGAGTCCCCCTGTCAATAAAAAAAATCAGAGCAACAACAAAACAAAACAATACAGTGTTGAAATAGCACATGAACACAACATGTAGCAGCATTTCTGAAGAAAAGCAAGGGGGGGGGAAAGACAGATCTATGTAGTTCAATGAAACATGGAAATACCTATTAAGATTTCAGCATACCATTACATTGCTTCACTAAGTGAACTAGCAGGAAAATTACCTCCTTTGCTAGTATAACATTTCTCCAAGATTGTGGGAATACATGGTGCTTGAGGTATCTTTGCTCAAACACAGGTACAATGGGGAAAAAATAATCTTTCCCTCCTGGAGACAAAAAAAAAGTAGCCCTGTTCCATGTACCACTAATCTGAATGTTGACAGATAGAAGAAACTGAGGAAAATAGAGAATAGCACCAACATATAAAGCCCCTAACAGGGTTAAAAGACTGAGATGACTGGGGGAAGAGAAGAATTAAATTACATAAAACATGATCGGGATGAAGGGTTCATATTAATCAAGTAATCAAATAATCAATAACAGACCATGTAAAGCAATTTTAAAGTTCTCACAAACATACCACTTGATCCATGGGGTCATTGGAATAATAGCTTTCAGAATGGGTGCAGCGAACCCAGACAGGCTTAAGTAACTCCTCATCTTCCTCTTCATTTTTTTCAGATGCATTCTCCTCTGATTCTTTGTCTTTGACAGCAGTATAACTTTTCTCTTTGCTGGAGCTCTGGTTCTCAGACCACCTTTCTCTGTCCTCCTCCCATCGCGGTCTCTTTCTCTCTCTGCTTGGAGATCGGCTTAATGGGAGAAAGCAAGCAAAAGCAATTCTCTTTATTATTTTAACAGTCACAGTTTTATAATGAAAAACAGTTTGCTTCAGATCAGTAGATCATTCTATCATACAAGTTGCAGCAAAATCCAGTTGCCTTTCCTGTTTTTAACTTGCACCATAAAGAGTAGAATAGCACTTTGTAGTTCTGATGTACTATAAAAATTACTTAAAATTCGAAGCGCTTTTTTATTTTAAATCTTACTCAAGAATAATATATAATAATAATAATATATATGAAAATATATATGCCATCTTAGATTAAAATACTTACTAGTGTTCTAGGTGAATTTATTTTAATTTTGTTCCAAAGTTAGAAACTCATCAGTAAAAACTAAAAGTCACATCACTCACAACTAAAAGTTACAGTAAGAACTTTTAATACATAGCCCACAAAATATTTGCATGACAAAAGACTTGGGGTTTTATTAGAAGGATTATACAGAAGCCACACTTCTGTTACTCTAACACTCTGCATCCCTGTGAACAACACAATTTGTGACAGTCCTTATGAATTGCAAGAGTAATGCTTTCAAAAGATGAATTAGGAAAAATACCTATTTTTTTCATCTCCTCTACCTATAAAACCAATAATGTTGCACTGATTTCAGCTCTCCAGCATTCAGAAGGAGCACCAAGAAAAACCCCTAAAAGATAATCTAAAGATAGAATGACTTTAAATAATTATGGCACTTTACAGACTGGAAAGAGATGTAAGAGGAAGTCTTTAGGACACAGCAGTGAAAGTCTCTCTCCAGAGATAAATCCTGTTTCTAACTCTACAAGGTCTTGAGACAGCTGACATTTGCATGTATAAATAGATGGTTATAAATTTAAGACACTCAGGTCTTCTGAGTTTAAAAGCAGGTACATATGCGTACACAAAACCGCACGAGTGGATGCACAGAGCCTCAAATACTCAAGAGACCATATGCAACCTCCCTTACCTTCCTGCTCTCTTGTAATCTTTTTTGTAGGATCTGTCTGGTGATGGTGATCTTCTGCTGTCACGGTGCCTATGCCTCTCTCTCTCCCGCTCCCTTAGAAAGTATGAAAAATAAGTTAAATGAGAAATCTGGAATTTCATACGTTCCATACCTGAAATGTGCACAAAAGCAGTCTGAGATCACGTTACGAAAAGTGATATCCACATGCTGACTGCTAAAAATGCAGATATTCTTGACGCTGACGACCAAGAAATTTGCAAAGGACGGTCACCCATCCATCTCCTCCGCCTTTGTCATAAAGCCATCTATCTCAATATGACAGTTAATTCATACCATGCAGAGGCAACCTCTATGAATTCAACACAGGTCTTGTTACCATCTTCCTCTTCTCCGATTATGAATGGAAAAGGGTAAGATACTGCATCTTTAACCATTCCGAAAGCCTCAAGAAAGGGACAAAAAAACCCATCCCATGCACAAAAGCTTTGTAAGCACAGTAGTCACGCAAGTGTTTGAAGTAAGCCCTCTCTTCTTTACAGCCACCTCAAGCATACACAAAAAAATGGACAGATACAGACAATCTGCATGATCCCAAAACTATGACTCTCATCTACAAGACTCAGCTTGCACATATGCATAAAGTATTTGATAACACATACATACTTTTGGGGCAAAAGAGCTTTAAATTAACTCAAGGCTTGAGGAAGAGTGCCTGGAAAGCTGCCCAGTGGAACAGGAGATGAGGATGTTGGTCACAGCCAGCTGAATATGAGCCAGCAGTGTGCCCAGGTGGCCAAGAAGGCCAAAGGCATCCTGGTTTGTATTATAAATAGTGTGGCCAGCAGGACTGGGGCAGTGACTATCCCCCCGTACTCGGCACTGGTGATGCCACATCTTGAGTTCTGTGTCCAGTTTGGGCCTCTCACTACAAGAAAGACATTGAGGAGCTGCAGCATGTTCAGAGCAGGGCAACAGAGCTGGTGAAGGGTGTGGAGCACAAGTCATATGACGAGTGGCTGAGGGAGGTGGGGTTGTTTAGCCTGAAGAAAAGGAGGCTCAGGGAGGATCTTACTGCTCTCTACAACTACCTGACAGTAAGTTGCAGTAAGGTGGGGGTCAGTCTCTTCTCCCAAGTAACAAGTGACAATGAAAGGAAACAACCTCAAGTTGCAGCAGGAGAGATTTCATTTGGATATTAGGAAAAATTTTTCCACTGAAAGGGTTGTTGAGCACTGGAACAGGCTTCCCAGGGAAGTGGTGGTATCACCAGCCCTGAAGGCATTTAAAAGAGATGTAGATGTGGCAGTTAGCATCACAGTAAAGTGGTAGAGTTGGCAGCATTAATAAAGGGTTGGACTTGATGACCCTAAGGATGTTTTCCAAGCTAAATGATTCTATGAAATTATTGTATACATTAGGCAGGAAAGATCACACAGGCAGTTTTCATACTCTGCTAACAGCTGACAACTTGTTAGTCCACCCAACTGTGGATCTATTGTGAGACAGAAACTTCATGATAAATCCCACAATAAGCAGTGCACACTCCTCCATCTGAATGATGTCGACACAGCCTACAACTGTCCCACTTCCTTTAACAGGTTTATGGTAATGTTCACTTCACTTCGATCTTCTCTCGAGATCACAGGCTGGCTTGCTGAGGTCTTCACCCTGAACAGAATCACACAGGCAGGTCTTTCCATCAGACCTGAGTACTGGCTACCTCGTGAGCTAGAGGGAAAAACAAGGGTGAGGGAAGAACACTGGTGCAAACAAATACTATGAGGCAACAATGACATCTCTCCCCCTGCAGGCAGAAAATACCTCAAGTTACCTGTTTCGCTCGTAACTTCTGTGATGAGGCGATATCCTTCCTCTGTCATAATCTGTCCGGTGCCGACTGCTCTCCTGCCTCCTCCTATCTGGACTCCGGCCTCGATCCCGACGGTCCCCATGGTTAGCAGACCGATGCCTGTCCCCGTGGATGTGACCGTGTTCACGATGTCGGTGCTCATCATAGTGCTTGCTCCTGTCTGGAGACCGCCGATCACTTTGAGGCTTCTCTCCCTGGTACTGACCCGTGTGCCGAAAATGGCTGCTGCCACCACTGCTGTTGGCAGTGCTGCTCTGGAAGGAGCCAGAGTTGTGCTGATAGCTGTTGAAGCTAGGTGGTGGGAACGACTGCTGGGAGTATCCCGTGGAGTACACAGGTTGGTAGTTGACCTGCTGTGGCATGACTGGTGGGGGAGGAGGGTGCGGTACTGTGGGAGGAGGCATCATGTATGGAAAGGTGCTTTGTCCAGCAGGAGTTCCTGGCACAGGGGTGTTGCTAGGATTTGGCACTGGTGGTGGAGCAGGAGGGAAACATGGAGGCACTGGGAAGCTCTGCCTCATCTGATGGTTAGGAAATGGTGGCCTCATGGGACACTGGCTGATGGGATTTTGTGTGGAAGGGGGCACTGGAGGAGGATAGGGCACAAAGTCTGGCCTGGGAGGCATGTAACCATTGGCTGGAGGGTTTGAATAGGTTGTTGGAGGGGCAGTTTGCTGGTCATACTGGTACTGTATGGAGGGCTGCTGTGGGTGAAGCTGCCGTAGGTTCTGAGGGCGGTAGGTCTGCGTTGAAGTTCTTGCTCCTGGTCCCCCTTGACCACGGGGACATCCTCGTCCAGAATGGAAAGACATGGCTCACCTTTAATGAGGAAAGTAAAAGTCCAGTGTCACACAATTTTTGTAAGATGTCCTTACTGCATTTGCAGGAACTAATCCTAAAATGCTGAAACTATAGTTTTTGCAGTTTCCTTTAACAGAAGCAGTAAACAATGTCCACCAACTTTCACTGGGAGCTTTGTGCTCCTCAGACCTCTAGTACAGGTCATTTATGTCTCTTTGATTCCTTTAAGCCTCTAATCCATGAATGCACTCTACAGTCTTTCTACCAAAGCTGGACCATGCTTTCTGACTTAGAGCAATGTTAATTTCAAAAAACTATTGATATGATGACTGGTCAAGGATTCAAGCACCTCTACTAGTACTTAGAAACTCTGACATAAAAACCTCAGATACCCCACACCGAAGAAACCACTCATTATTAATAATTGCAGTTGTCATCCAAAGTTGCATAAAAAGGAGTTCTTTGTAGAACACAATTCTAAACTTTGGGCAGAATGACGTGACTAACGCTCCATTGCAAGTTACCTGGTCTAACAAATCACGTAAACTTTAAATGAGATAGTAGTAATTTACATTCACAACTGAGTCCCCAATTTACTAAAGGACTAAATTCAACAGACCCTTCAAAAAATTTTAAGTGAGGTAGGTATATTTTTGTTGAATGTGAATCTTACAGGTTACAGAAAACAATTTTGTGTAGTCTATGCTATTCCTTCATTTTCATTGAAATAAATGGTTCCAAAGAAATCCCTCAGCTGCCCTCTTGGCCTTGTTACCTTTCAGGAATTGCCACTGCTTCAAGAAGGCTTAAGTGTTGCTCAAAGCTACGCATGTATTTAAGGCATTGTATTAATGTTTATAAATGAAAACCACCGTGCTTCATCAGTTAAAATTGATTCTTTAATTACAATGTTAAGTTTCAAAAACTGAAAAAAGGGGGAAAAAACCACTTTATGGTTGGAATAGAGGGAGAGGGAAAAAAATTAGCTAAGCACCCACAGAACTGAAATCCTGTTTTCCATAAAGGGAAGTGAGAGAAAGAAAGGGAAGACACAGACAATTGGAAAGATCACCAGAAACACAAAGCAAAGCCTCCCTTTTAATGAGGCTTTCCTGATGGTGAAGTACATGCACAGAACATTCTCCCACCTGCTATAGTGCAACATGGCCAACCTGGACTGCTCAGAGCACTACCCTCAGCTGCACTTCGGTGCCACTGCAGCAAAAGATGTAGCTCTTGCTGAGAGAAAGCAGACAACTTCTGGTGAACTGCAGGGAGAAAGGAAAAGAGGGGAAAAGTACTGACATCAAAGAGGAGGAATCAAGAGGACCCTAAGACTCTCCTTACATATGCAGGGTTTATTGGAAGCCTCTGGAATTGGTGGCAGTGATATTCATTCCCTCTCCAGAACAATCAAATGCCAAAGTAAGTGAGAATCCCACACTTCTAGGAAGCAGCAGCCACAATGGTATAAAGTCATTTGTGCCTTTCAGTCAGCCTGTACCTGCTCAGTACCCTCCAACTTTGTAAAGGCTCTCAAAAAAAAAAAAAAAAAAACAGGGGGAAAAAAGTCAACTTCCATTATTTCATACAGCAATAGTGCAACCTTCTGTTATTAATAATTCCGTTGCATTACATACTGAATCAATTTTGCTTTAGTTCTCTTGTCATGCTCTTACACAGCTCATGCTTGTAACAGTAAACTGTTTCAGACTTTGCTAACATTTACATACATATTTTATTTAAACAGGCTGAGTTAAACCCTTAATTAAAGCAAAGGTCACTGTACCACAGTGCCTTGTCTTTAAGTGTGTTTCTTTTTAATATGTCATAGCATTCAAAGAACAGGTTTTCTTTATCAGCTCTCTTAAATAGGCTCTAAGATCTCCTCAACATCAGAGAACTGCTTTGCTTCTACCACCTTAATTTCACTCCTTCAGAATGCACAGAATCACAGCTGGAAAAAGAAATTCAAAAAACACAAGAAACTATTTTAAATTACTGAATTAAAGATCCCTCTGCTGCAAACTCTAGTCACATCCAATTTTTACTTAAAGTTAGGTAAGTACAAAAACATCAAAAAGCACAAACTCCCCTTTTCCTGTCACCTAGAAGAGGAAATGTACTGCACTGGTGGGGGCCGTTGCACATTAAAACAACACTGGTTCCCTAAAAAAGACTGAACAAACTCGCTTCTCCCTGACGACACACCTCTGACAGCAACAGGGCACCGACACATCTTGAGCAGACTGAGAGGGGACCTCTTCAATGTCTCTACGTATCTAAAACGGGGGTGTCAAGAGGATGGAGCCAGGCTCTTCTCGGTGGTGCCAAGCAACAGGACAAGAAGCAATGGGCAGAAATTGATGGACAGGAAGTTCCACCCGAACACGAGGAAGAACTTCTTAACTCTGCAGTGACCGAGCACTGGAACGGACTGCCCAGGAGAGCTTGTGGAACCTCCCCCACTGGAGATATTCAAGAACCATCTAGACGCAATCCTGTGCCATGTGCTCTAGGACGACCCTGCTTGAGCAGGGAGCTTGGACCAGATGACCCACTGTGATCCCTTCAAACCTGACCCATCCTGTGACTCTGTGACACCCGTCCTCCCGACTGC